>NC_045603.1:114813440-114954491 GCF_009762305.2 Zalophus californianus | reverse complement strand
CTTCAACAAAACTAAGCAACAGGGAACCCCTTAAGCCCCCATCAAACGGATGGTTGTAGCAAAACTACTTGAGAGCAGCAAAAGCAGCATCACAGCAGTTCTGTGATGAGAGGTGTAGAAAGCCCAGAGAATTACTAGCAGGCCCTACTCAACATCCAAAAATCAGTTAATGTAATACACCACACTAACAGAATAAAGGACAAAAGCCACATGATTATCACAATAGATGCAGATAAAGCATTGACAAAAATCAAATACTTTCATGATAATAATGCTGAAGAAATTAAACATACAAGAGAATTTCCTCAATCTGATAAAGGGCATCTACAAAAGTTCACAATGAGCCTCATAATTAATGTTAAATGACTGAATGTTTTTCGCTCCTAAAATAAGGAAGAAAACAAAGAGGTCTGCTTTTGCCATCTCTATTTAGTATGGTACTGGAAGTTCTTGCCATGGCAATTAGATAAGAAAAATAAGTAAAAGGCATCCAGATTGAAAAGGAAAAAGTAAAATGGCCTCTGTTTGCAAATGACATGCTCTTGTATACATGAAATCCTAAGGAATCTACAAAAAAACCCTATTAGGACTAACAAAGGGTTCAGTGAGACTGCAGGATACAAGATCAATAAACAAAACAAAAAAGAAACAAACAAACAAAAAAAACAGATTGTATTTCTACAATCTAACAGTGAACAGTCCAAAAATGAAATTAGAAAATAATCTATAATAGCAGCAGAAAGAATAAAATGCTCAGCAGTACACTTGACAAAAGAAGGTGTAAGAATTTTATACTGCAAATGACAAAACATTGCCGAAAGAAATTAAAAAACTAAACAAATGGATTGGAAGACAATACTGTTGTGATGACAATACTCCTCAAAATGACCTACAATTCGTTGCAATCCCTATCAGCATCCCAGGTGACCCTTTCTGCAAAAAAATGACAAGCTGATTCTGTAATTCAAATGGAAATGCAAAGGATCCAGGATGGTCAAAACAATCCTGAAAAAGGACAAAGTTGGACAGTTCATACTTCCTGATTTCAAAACTATGTACGTATACTGTGAAAAAGCCTGTATGACACAGATACATCTGTTCTACTGGGCCTAAGTGGCTACTTTTAATACCACTCTCTGTTAAAAAAAAAAAAGGTCAAGATTGCAAACTATGAAACACCCATATACTTTGACCTTGGCTATTAGATTTCTAATATTATTTCTTACAGATATACCTACCCATATATTAAATGACATTTGTACAGGGTTACTTTCAGCAGCATTTTTTGAAGATTAGAAGAGGAAACAAATATAAAACTGTATGTTAACTCTACTGAAATTAAAATAAAAAACTCAACCTTCCCTTAGAATGTTACAGGTTAAATAAATTATGGTATAGGTCCACATCCCTTATAACCCTTGGATCCAGATATGATTTAAAATCCAGTTTTCTAATTTTGCAAAGGTCATATACTATAGGTACTATATATTATGTAACACCTTCAACAGAGTCTAAGGCAGCTCCCACTAAAAAACAATAATAAATAAAGTTTTGACAGCAACAAATATGAATAGTCACACTGAATAAAGATTTAAAATAGCCTCATGTCATTTCAGGTCAGGGTCTGCTGCTCAATTAGTTCACGTTCAGCTCTTAATTTTAAAGATACAAGTGGCCACATTAAAACTGTGTATAAGCCGAAAAATGTGCAAAACTGATAGAGGATTTTGGTTGCCTAAAGTAAATGTTTTGCTCTCAAATGAGTTACAAAAAAAAAATCTGATTTATCGAGCTTTTTGAATTTTTTAAATTATAGCTTAGGGATTATGGACCTGAGCCTTTATTATCATTATTCATTTTTCCTTGTCTTTACAATTAGTTGTTTAAACATTTGCCTCTGGGCCAGCTTAAATACAACTAAAAACAGATCCAGATTTATTCTCCTCTGAATCCTAGAAACATGCTTCACACAGAGGAAATATTTAATATTTTTTCTGCATTGACTAGCATGAATTATATGGAAGATTATTTGTTAAAATTTGATTCCTTTAGGCAAGTCAGCTATGGAGGATGTGGTTATATGAGCGTTATGCTCAGTGAGCATGTCAGTTACTATTGCAGACACAAACTGTAGATCTTATGACAGACAGGGAGGTAACTGTTTGCAAACCCCTAATTTCTGCCAATTAGTAAAAGATACCTTGTAAATAGGGATGCCAGAAAAATAAAACATATATAATTTTCATTTGAAGTAATTCTTACAGGCTCATTTCACTCTGCTTTCTAAAAAAAAAAAAATTTAAAGAGCAAATGTTTACAGTTAATGCCAGCAAACTTGCCTATTATTCAACTCCTGCTAGTATGTAAAAGATAGGTCGTTCAATTCTTTCCTGAGAACACGAAATTAGAATCTAAAAACAAAGTCCAAGCTAAGTGAATTCACTGATGTCTTGTTTTAGGTTACTACACTATGTAGTTAAACCATACTATAAACATTTCCATGTTAAAATTAGCTAGAAAACCATTTTAGCCATGGCACTGTTAATCTAATCCAGAAAGCAAATCAGAAAGTATGATCTATCAAAATAAAATCATGAATTCTGTTACAATTCTGTATATATTTAGTGAGCCACCTGTCATGTTTTAATAATTGAAGGGTTAAAACTTAAGCATTTATAATATTTTTTAACTTTATGCAATGTATTTTTGTGTGGAATGAAAACTCTTGAGTGACAAGCTTATAAGGTATATAAATTTGTGAAAAATCTTTTGGCATGTAAATTTTAAACAAAATGTTTACATGGATGTCATTATTCCTACCTTCTAAGTATTTAGAGATTTTCTCCAGTCGGACTGGCATGTGAAAGTAAAAAAAAAATTAGACATATAAATATTAATGCATGCATAATATATCAGTTGCTGGATTAAAAACAAGGTAAGACAGTCCAACCTGAGGTTAAATCAGAAGTTCTGCCACTCTTTTTGTTTTCTACAATTTCATAAAAAGGACCTATGACATGTAACAACTCTTCAACGTTCTCAGTCATAGGCATAGTTTCAAGAATCTGTAATCAAAAGAAACAAATCTTGTGAAATCACAAACTACTAATCTCATATACACTAGTACCAAATAATATAATATTTACAATTTATTTAGTAATATTTTTGAGATCTGATGTTCATTTATAGATTCCCCAAAGTATCTATATCAATTACATACTTAAATTGTACACTCTTCTAGAAAAGTTTCAAGTATATTAAGGATTTAAAAGTGTCTTCATTTTGAAGACTGTGTTTTACATAGGCTTCTTTTAAAATTTTACACAATAACCTCTAAATTGTGCGTTAAAAACTAAGGGCACTAATGTTAAATACAACAGAAAATTCTGGGGTTAGAGTAAAATTATTTGTCTGTTCTTTAAGGTAGTGTTTCTAAAAGGGCACAAAAGGGAAGTAGGAAATGGTCAACACTTTCAGTCACCTTCACACCTATGGGCCAATTTAGAATCATCAAATTTAAAGAGCAAGGTAAACTAACTGAAAAGGCATTCAAATAAATAGCCATCAACTGGTAACTGATAAAAGAAAATATTTCCATATAGGACATATTTTGTAGATATTTAAAAAGAATAAGGTTAGGGCGCCTGGGTGGCTCAGTTGGTTAAGCGTCTGCCTTCAGCTCAGGTCGTGATCCCAGGGTCCTGGGATCGAATCCCACATCGGGCTCCCTGCTCCGTGGGGAGCCTGCTTCTCCCTCTGCCTCTCTCTCATTCTGTCTCTCATGAATAAATAAATAAAACCTTTAAAAAAATAAGAATTAAAAAAAAGACTAAGGTTAGCTTCGTGCACGCTGCTGGGAAAACATCTGGATTTTTTTTTTTACAGGCCAAAGGTAGTTAGTGAACAGTAGTAGTATGATACCATCATTAGTTTTTTTCTCTTTTAAATAAGGAGATATAGATACATATATGTGTTTTCTGAATCAATCTACAAAACAGATTTAAAAGTAATTATCACTTAAACAATTAAAACGGAGGAATAGGGAAGACTCACTTTTCATTTTATACTTTTTTTTGATGTTTGGATTTTTTCATTTACATATATTACTTTTATTACTAAGATGAACACATTTATTACTTAAAGGAACCAAAATCCTCTATCACTTTTGCATATTTTTCAGCTTACACACAGTTTTAAAGTGGCCACTTGTATCTTTAAAATTAAGAACCACCTCAGACTCCTCCGTCACTCTCCCTGCTTTATTGTTTGCTTACTGCCTATCTTTCGCAATACAATGTAAGCTCAGTGGAACAAGGCCTTCATCTGTTTTTCATCACTCCTGTATTCCCAGCATCTAGCACATACAAGGAATTTAATACACAAGGCGGGGGTGTGTTGAGAGATTATACAGAATGAACTATGCCAGCCAAATCTCAGTCTAGGTAACTACTCCTTAACCCCAGAGAAGATTTTATTTACAGTATAGGTGAACTAAATCAAGTCAATTGGATTGTAACCTATCCAAATGAAGACTATTTGGTGAACCGCAGGGACTCGAAAAACAGCATCCAAAGCACAATAATTTTTCTAGGTTTCTCTAGCACATTTCCTTGGTACGAAACATCAATTCTGTATGATGAAAATATCCTATCAAAGGTACAGATATGCTGTATTGTAAAGCAAGCAAAGATGAAATTCCTCAGTTTTTTTGTTTTTTGTTTTTTGTTTTTTTTTTTGGTCAGATGAACACATCTTTTAATGTCATCCAAATCTCCAGTGTTCTACACTCTGTTCAGTAGACAATCTTACAGTTTCTCAAGTGCCTCTGGTATTTTGAGGAGTGTCTTATATCTCAATCCTGAGCCTGTTGTGCAGTAGAAGAGTGTAACACCCACTGTAACTTAAGGAATTAGCGCTCTGGGGAAGAAAAAAAAAAAGAAATTAGCATTCTGGTTTTTCTCTAAATCTCCAAAAGATGGTTATTATCAGTCAAGCTTTAAAAAGAGAACGCCAATGTTCTGGACTTGTAGACCTACAGACCAGACCCTCACCCATGGTAGCTTTCAGGTTCCATCTTTTGTGAGAGCCTGTTCTAATCCTCCCTTTAGTATAGCGATTATCCCATCCTCTTAGAAATCCTGAAATAATTAGTCTGGGGTTATGCTGGGGCATTTTTTTTTTTTTAAACAAAATCACCCTAGTGATTTCAATGGGCAGCCAGAGTTGAGTATACCGATCTCTCTTTAAATCCAACAGACATACTGCATATTTTTCAAGGTCTGGCTGAATTCTCCAGAAATCCTCATTAAGAAAGCCTATAAAATTGGGGGGCGGCTGGCTGGCTCAGTCGGTAGAACATGTGACTCTTGATTTTGGGGTTGTAATTTCGAGCCCCACACTGGGTGTAGAGGTCCTTAAAAATAAAAATCTTTAAAACAAAAACAAAAAAAGATAGCCTGTAAAGTTCGTACAGAAAATAAAATTTTATATTTCCTTTTGATTATGAATCAAAATTAACTTTATTTAAAGAAGTATGGATTAGGGGCGCCTGGGTGGCTCAGTTGGTTAAGCGACTGCCTTCGGCTCAGGTCATGATCCTGGAGTCCCGGGATCGAGTCCCGCATCGGGCTCCCTGCTCAGCAGGGAGTCTGCTTCTCCCTCTGACCCTCTTCCCTCTCGTGCTCTCTATCTCTCATTCTCTCTCTCTCAAATAAATAAATAAAATCTTTAAAAAAAAAAAAATAAAGAAGTATGGATTATTTCCCACAAACCACATTATTCTGTTCTCTCAAAGCTAAAATCCTATTAAATTATTTTAAAAGAATTTTTGATTCCAGCAACTTTTTCAGTGATATCTCACTGGACAGTTTATAAAATACAAAAAGCAATTTTCCACAAAATATTACCTATTAAAAGATATAAATTAAATTGATAAGTTCCTTAAACATTTGAAGGCAAAAGCACAGAATGAAATGTATACTAAAAAAGTAATTCTAAAGAGCAATAGCACAGTGGACCATATTTACAAATATAATTTAAAAACTGGTTCAAGGGGCGCCTGGGTGGCTCAGTCAGTTGAGCGGCTGCCTTCGGCTCAGGTCACGATCCCAGGGTCCTGGAATCGAGCCCCACGTCAAGGCTCCTTCCTTGGCTGGGAGCCTGCTTCTGCCTCTCCCTCTGCCTGCCACTCCACCTGCTTGTGCTCTCCCTCTCTCTATCTCTGTCAAATAAATAAATAAAATCTTTAAAAAATAATAATAATAAATAAAAAATAAAAATAAAAAAATAAAAACGGGTTCAATTAGTAAATTATTGCAATTAGGAAAAGTCCCGGGGCACCCAGGTGGCTCAACCGGTTAAGTGTCTGCCTTTGGCTCCTGGGATCTAGCGCAGCATCGGGCTCCCTGCTCAGCCTGCTTCTCCCTCTCCCTCTGCCTCTCCCTCTCTCTCTCAAATAAATAAATAAATAAATAGATAAAATCTTTAAAAAAATAAAAAAAGCCCCAAATTCAGTGATCAAATCTTTGGGACAATGTACTACCCCACACCATTATTTAATACATATGTATATTTTTAAGTAATCTCTATACCCAGCATGGGGCTCGAACTCACAACCCTGAAATCAGGAGTTGCATACCCTACCAACTGAGCCAGCCAGGTGCCTCGGACCCCCTGAAACATCCTTATTTAAAAGCATACAATTTTATCTGCTGATGTCCACAAAAGCAATTCTCTGAAAATACTTTCAAAAACTAATCAAATTTTCAATTGAGGGGTATCCTAACATTCCTAGATTTATCTCTAAAAGTTTACTATAAATTTTATTATATTCACCATATGAAAAATGAAATTTTAAAAGTCTGAATGGAAATAGCTGGCGTATCCTTTCAATTAGAGAAGCAGTTCCGGAAATCTACAGGCACAGTTGAAGTATCTTAAGACAACAAAACGGCAGCAGTTACAGTTTAAATCCATCTCCCTCCCACTTTAAACTGTGGTACATCATTAATTAAACAAATCGTATAGGGAAAATGGGAAAATTTGACCCAATGTGTCAATTCAACTTTACATGATAGAAGTGTGTCCTAAAAATTAGAATGATATTTAAAGAAAGAAAAGGAATAGTTACCAAATCAAAAAGGGAGCCAGAGTTGCTCTCTCTGCTTTTGAAAGGCGCCTTTGTTATTTTGCTACTGATATAGTTAACAGCCAAAAGGACTAAACTCTGCCTTCTGTTATAGATAAACCAGGTCCACTAAGTAAATAAACTGCGAAAATTTAACAAAGGGCACAACTTTGAGCAGTGTAGAAGAAAACAAAATAAAACAAAACAAATGAAGCTCAATCAACCAAATAGAAATGACTTCTAGAAAGTAACACTGCCAAACAATCTGGCAAAAGAAGTATTCCTTTTTACGGGTTTTCTTTATGTTCACAGATAATTTATTTAAGATTATCAAACAGACCTAAATTTCACAATTTCTGATCCAGTTCCAAAATAGAAACGGTGCTTTATAAAAAGACACTAAGAGTATCTTTAAAATCCAAGATTTCTTCATAAATTTGCTCCTCAAAACAATCCCTTGAACAGACAACAGTAAGGAATGCTCTCCCTCTTAATTATGAGACATTAAAAGAATCCTCTTATTCTGCTTCTGAAGGATCTCTGCATTCACAGAAAAAGGCTTGTTACTAAGAAGTCCTGTGATAGGAATATCTCAATTTGTGGGTCAAACTTGATGAGAACACTGAGGGGCAGGGTTGTTAACTATTTCTCCTAAGTAAAAAGTTCCAAAGCAGAAATGGTTTCAAGACAGCCCAGGTACTTCCCAGATTCCTGAGAAAGGGATTTCAGTACTTCAAAAGATTCCTATTTCCAAACTTTCTGAAGAAGTTGACAACGGAGAAAGAGAGAGAAGATGGAAAAAAAAGAAAAATCACATCACTACAATGTGATCTTAAGGAAAAAACATTGACCTTAAGATGAACATTGAGGAGACAGATAAAGCACTAATGAATTCAATAACTTAGATGTTATATCCTAATATATTATAATCTCTTTGTTCCTTAAAACAAAGCAGCTAATTTGCTTGATAACAAATTAAATTAGAGCTGTTCTGAATATTTTCATTTTCTTCCTTTTTTCTTTAACTCGTGATCCTGAGATCAAGATCTGAGCTGAGATCAAGAATCAGATGCTTAACCAACTGAGCCACCCAGGTGCCCCATGAATATTTTCATTTTCTGCTGTGAATTATTTCCCCTACCTTTTTTATTTCTTCAACATATGCAATCATGGCTTCCTCTTTGGTCATATCACCCAATGAACTCCAAGCATTCCTAGAAATGAGAATATCCAAATAACAAAAAGACACGTTTTCCAATGGCTCAGAATACAATTTGTAGTCAATGCTATAGGGTCATCAATTTAAATCGGGCTCTCTACTTAAAGCCTACACAAAGATATTATGCTCTCAAAGGATCACTTTAAATGTACCATCTTAAAGAAAAGGATCAGAGTAAACTGTCAAATTGAATAGTATTTAAAACTAGTAAATACACAGCCCATCTATAGATTATAGACTATAGATTACAGAGACTATATTATATATAGTATAGAGCAGACACTATAGACTGTTGAAAAATATTTGCTAGGAACTCTTCAAAAATTTTATATTATAAAGAACAGTGACATAAATGAACATTTTAGAACTCTACATGAAATGAACTATCACAGCCATGTTTTAAATGAACAGAAGTTTTGCTTAAAAGTTTCCATTAATTTAAACAGGAGTCTAACTTATACACTCAAAAAATACAAGTGGTTTCCTACTTCTAAAAAACCAAAAATGTGAGGCAGAGGACATTTTTAAACCCCTAGATGATGAGAAGAGTCCTTTGAAATTTTTGCCTAAAATGAAAACCTTTCTTTTTACATATTTTTTCCAGAAGCAGTTTAAATCAACCAATGGTCATTTCTGAGGAAAAATCATAAAGTAAATCAACTTTCCTAAAACAGATTAGGTAACATACTGCTATTACATTTGACCTATTATCTATGACTATTCATAAAGAACTTAGAGGAAAGTACCGTACTAAGAAATCCTCAAAAGAGTTTAAGGACTTCCAATGCAGTGTAAAGAAATTTAGCCATTGGGCACCTGTGTGGCTCAGTCAGTTGGGCATCTGCCTTCAGCTCAGGTCATGATCCCGGAGACCTAGGATCAAGCCCTGCATCGGGCTCCCTGCTCAGCAGGGAGTCTTGCTTCTCTCTCTGCCCCTCACCCTGCATGTGCTCTCTCTCTCTCTCTCTCTCTCTCTCTCAAATACATAAATGGAATTAAAAAAAAAGAAAGATATTAAGCCATCAAAATGTGTGGCTCTTAAGACATGCTTCACCAATTAGCATACTCTGTTCATAACGTACAGTCTATGTTACAGAGGTATCTCCGGCTATTTTATGATTTTCTTAAGGATATTAAAAATCAAATTTCTATTCAAGTACAGTGGGACAGGAGGAACACAGCCTAGATAAAAAGTTAGCACAGCAGTCCCTTAGTCATACGCCTAGTTATCGTCTAAAGGCTCAAGGCAAACAGTGTCCCTTGGCAAGTAAAGTCATTATTTTTCTTGGTAGGTACAAGAGGCGGAAGAGTTTGTTTGTTTAACTGATTTTGGGAGTTGCTCTTCTTACGATAAATGAAAAAAACTCTATCAAAGGAAAGACTAACTGAAAATGATATTTTTTAATCTTTGATACACCTTTTGGTTTTATCTTCTTCTCTTCCCCAAGACTTTTCTATTTGTATGAAATTGTGTTAAAAGCACATGGAAGATAAAAATTGGATCTAGTACGTTAGAACACTTCTGCTCAGACTAATACATAACCACACAAATAAGTCATATGATAATTATGTCACTAACATAAAATCCCTTTCATAGCTCTCTATGTGAAATTACCATTTGTATCTTCCAATAGGATCCCAGAATCCAGGCCTTGAAAGTTTACAGGGACAGGGTCCTTCAGTTGCCTGCTTATAGAAGCCATAGAATTTGAGCATCATTTCATTTGTTGGCTGAAATGAACCTATTGGAAACATATTAAATACAGATCACTGGAGAATACAATCGACAATCTAAGGCTAGAAATCAGCTGAGCTATACCAATAGTGATTTTTAAATATTTCATCAATAGTTCAGATAACCTTTTATTTTTGTCTTACAGAAACAAACGTTATGGCTCTGGTAGTTGCTATACTCTTTTGATTTAAAAAAACTCAGATTTTTACACTTAAATAACAATGCCTAACATAGTCCAGTAAATAAAAGAATAAATGAACAAACAGGCCGTAGGTGTTATTAAAATAACTGGCAAATGTCATTTAAAAAAAGCAATACGTGAAAATATAGAATAACTGCATTATGCAACTATAATAATGTATTTTTTATTCAAAGATTGTGACAAACCAAACTGACTAGCATAAATGAAAAAGTTAAATGTACACTCTGCTTAACGGAACTTCCATATTAAGAAATTCAACTCCTCGGGGCGCCTGGGTGCTCAGTTGGTTGAGCGTCTGCCTTCGGCTTAGGTCGTGATCCCAGAGTCCTGGGATCAAGCCCCCAGTCGGGCTCCCTGCTCAGCAGGGAGTCGGCTTCTCCCCCCTTCTTGCCCAATCTGCTCTCTCTCATTATCTCTGTTTCTCTCAAATAAATAAATAAATAAAACATTTTTAAAAGAAGAAAGAAAACTCAATTTTCTTGGCCAAATTTCAATTTCTTGATGAATAAGGAAGTTTGGCTAAAATCAACCAGTGTGTGCTGTGGTAGAAAAAGAATTAATCCAAGATAAAAGCGATTTCTCGGGACACCTGGGTGGCTCAGTAGGTTAGGCATCTGCCTTCAGCTCAGGTCATGATCCCGGGGTCTTGGGACCGAGTCCTGTGTGGGGCTCCCTGCTCAGCAGGGAGTCTGCTTCTCCCTCTGCCTGCTGCTCCCCGATTGTGCTCTCCGACAAATAAATAAATAAAATCTTAAAAAACAAAAAAGACATTTCTCACTTCCTACCTCTGTAATTTTGGACACATCAATTCCATTGAAAATTAGTCTTCATATATGTCCCTAGTGTATATATAACTTTTTTTATGTTAAAAATTTCAAATTGTGGGGTGCTTGGGTGGCTCATCCAGCTAAGCATCAACCTTCGGCTTGGGTCATGGTCCCGGGGTCCTGGGATCGAGTCCCATGTCGGGCTCCCTGCTCAGCAGGAAGTCTGCTTCTCCCTCTCCCTCTGCCCCTTCCCCCTGCTCGTGCTCTCTGTCTCTCTCAAATAAATAAATAAAATCTTTAAAAAAAATTCAAATTGTATGCATGAGTGGTATAAGTTGCAATACTTAATAACACCCACCCCCTCTTCTCTAGAACCCTCGGTTTGTTTCTCAGCGTCCGTAGTCTCTTATGGTTCGTCTCCCCCTCCGATTTCCACCCCTTCCCTTTTCCCCTCCTACTATCTACTTTTCTTTTAACGTATAATGTATTATTTGTTTCAGGGGTACAGGTCTGTGATTCATCAGTCTTACACAATTCACAGCGCTCACCACAGCACACACCCTCCCCAGTGTCCATCGGCCAGCCTCCCCAGCCCTCCCACCCCCCACCACTCCAGCAACCCTGTTTGTTTCCTGAGATTAAGAATTCCTCCTATCAGTGAGATCATATGATACATGTCTTTCTCTGATTGACTTATTTCGCTCAGCATAATACCCTTTAGTTCCATCCACATCATTGCAAATGGCAAGATTCCGTGAAGGTGTTTAATGCGTAAAGATTTAGCTGGAGCACCCCTTTGCCCTTTTTAGCCTTTGCCTTTTACTTGCATCCTTCTTATCCTTGAAATGCTGAAATAGATGGAAGTATAGCAGCTGCCTTGTCCCACAGTGATGAAAGCCATGTACCAAGTTGGTGAAAACTGAAAGGGAAGAGGAGCCGCGGTCCTTGGTAGCTTCATGAACAACGGCACCGGCCTGGTACGGTCTGTGCAAAATCTGATCCAAGAAAAATATAGACATTTGTCTTTCCGTAGGGTTTTATTGCTTGAAGCAAAATGGAATTTCTAACTGAAGCAATCTGTAATAGACAAAAAAACCTTTTGTACAGAATGAAGAATTCTTACAGTTAATTAATACCAAAGGACAAAAAACTCCATAGAAAAATGGGTCAGGGAAAAGACTAGCACACAGCAGAAGAGGAATAACAAATGGTCAAAAACACAAATGGGAAGATAAGCTCTATAATAATCAGGGAAATGCAGATTAAAACAACAATGATATATCACTTTTTATTCCTCAGTCCTGCTAATGATCTTATGTCTGACAATATAAAATGCTGATGAGAATATGAACATACAGAGCGCTCATACATTCCCTTTTTTTAACTTCTTTTGTAAGATTTTATTTATTCATTTGACAGAGAGAGAGAGAGAGAGCACAAGCAGGGGGAGCGGCAGGCAGAGGGAGAAGCAGGCTCCCTGCTGAGCAAGGAGCCCGACGCCAGGTTGGATCCCAGGACCCAGGGATCAAGACCTGAGCTGAACGCAGCCGCTTGACCGACTCAGCCACCCACACACCCAGATCTCATACACTCCTGATGAGAATGTAAACTGATACAACCTAATGGAGACCAATTTGGTATTTTCTACCAAAAATGAAAATACACATACCTATTAATGAAGCAATTTCTGTTGTTAGCATAAATTCTAGAAAACTTTCACCCATGTGTGCATGGGGACAGATATAAGGATATTCATCAGAGAGCCGTTTGTAGTATTAAGCGGTTTGAAACAACCAAAATACCTTCAAATGGAGAGTACATAATGAAATATGGAACGCAGGAACGATGAAATACTATATAGCAACGAAAAGGAGTAAATTACACTAGACTCTATGAATCTTGAGAAGATAATGTTATGTGAAAAAATAAATTTTTAGAATATATAAAATACACAAAACAGAATTACAAATTGTTTATACCAACTTAGTATATAAAGTTGTTTTTCAATAAAAAGAGAAACAATAAATCTATGCTAGTGATTGCCTTGATGGGTAGAGGGACTGGTTACGGTGCATAAAAGGTCTGCATTTTCATCCAAATATTTTATTTCCCTTTAAGAAACAAACATGGAAAGTTGTGACAATTTTTAAATTTTTTTTAAGATTTTATTTTTTTATTCATGAGAGACAGAGGGAGAGAGAGAGAGAGAGAGAGAGAGAGAAGCAGAGGGAGAAGCAGGCTCCCAAGGAGCAGGGAGCCCGATGCAGGACTCGATCCCAGGACCCCGGGACCATGACCTGAGCCGACGGCAGACGCTTAACCATCTGAGCCACCCAGGCGCCTGACAATTTTTAAATTTTTTATAGAATTTTACCCAGTTGCCCTCCATTATTGAACAATCCATCTTTTCCCCCTGATTTGAAATACTAGTTCCCACAACCCAACAACAAAAAAACAATCAGATTTTAATATGGGCAAAAAGCTTGAATAGAGTTCTCTAAAAAAGATATGAAAATGGACAATAAGTACATTAAATGATCCTTAACATCATTAACTAGTAGGCAAATGCAAATGAGTTGTTTTTGGTTTCTTTTTAGATTTTCTGTTTCTTTACTGATATTTTCATTTTGTTCACACAATGCTTTCTTAACTTTCTCCACATCCTTCTTTAGTTCTTTGAGCATCTTTAAAAACAGTTGTTTTAACATCTTTTTCTAGTATATGTGCCATTAATTAGATCTTTATGAGTGATATTTGCTATTGTTTTGTTTTTTTCATTGGTCCATATTTACTGTTTTTTGTATGCCATGTGATTTTTTGGTTGTTGTTGTGGAATACTGGGCATTTGAATCTAATAATGTGGTAACTCTGGATATCAGATTCTCCCCTGTCCCCAGGGTTTCCTGTTTTTTGTTATTGCTTTTGTTTATTGTTATGGTTTGTTGATTGTTGTAGGCTGTCTGTGGGAGGATCAGCCTGAGGTAAAACTAAAATTCTTCTCAAGTCCTTTCAGAGCCTTTCCCTGGGCATGTGTGGTCACTTCTAGTTTTCTTGCGTTTGCAGTTGCTTTTTTTTTTTCTTAAGATTTTATTTCTCCATTCAACAGATAGTGGGAGAGAGCTCAAGAGAAAGCCGGAGCAGGGGGAGCAGCAGGGGGAGAGGGGAAAAGCAGCCTTCCCCACTGAGCAGGGAGCCAGATGCGGGGGTTCGATCCCAGGACCCTGGCATCATGACCTGAGCCGAAGACAGATGCTTAACAAATTGAGCCACCCAGGCACCCCAAAATAAATAAAATCTTTAAAAAAGAATTAACTGTGGAGGGGCGCCTGGGTGGCTCAGTTGGTTAAGCGACTGCCTTCGGCTCAGGTCATGATCCCAGGGTCCTGGGATCGAGCCCCGCGTCGGGCTCCCTGCTCGGCCAGAAGCCTGCTTCTCCCCTTCCCCCTGTTTGTGTTCCTTCTCTCGCTGTCTCTCTCTCTCTCTCTCTCTCTCTCTCTCTGTCAATTAAATAAATAAATAAAATCTTAAAAAAAATTAACTGTGGAAATAAAGGAGCATTGGTTCAAGGAAAAAGCTGAGGGGCGCCTGGATGGCTCAGTCGGTTAAGCCTCAGGTTCTTGATTTTGGCTCAGGTCATGATCTTGAACCCCAAGTCAGGCTTCTGGCTTGGGCTCAGTGGGAGTTGGCTTGAGATTCTCTCTCTCTCTCTCTCTCTCTCTCTCTCTCTCTCTCCCTGCCCCTCCCCCCTCTTGTGTGTGCTCTCTCTCAAATAAATAAATACAATCTATTATTTATTTGAGAGAGAGAGAGCACAAGCAGGGGCAGTGGCAGAAGGAGAGGGAGAAGCAGACTCCCCACTGAGCAGGGAGCCTGACTTGGGGCTCGATCCCAGGACTCTGAGATCATGAACTAATCCGAAGGCAGATGCTCAACCATCTGAGCTACCCCGGCGCCCCAAATAATAAATCTTAAAAGAAAAAGAAAAACAGCTAAATCTCAGTAAAAACAGTAAGCTTTGTGTTGTTTGAACTTGCCTTATTTCCATCCCTCTCTCCCTAGCTCTGCAGTCGCCTGGAAGACAAACTGTCTTACAATCATAGTGCTTTGGAAAGCATCATCCTAGCAGCCTCTGGATGGGGAAGAACAGGTTGGGAAAGCCCCCAAAAGTCCGATGCCCAGAGAATTACTGCTATTTGACCTTGCTGGCAGCTCCCTGGAAAAGCCCCATTCTCAGGACTTAGCTTTCACTTGACTCAGAACTCACTTAGCACCAACAATCCTATGTATTTGTTGAAAACCACTTTTAACTGTTTACCATTGCAGTGGCTGTGGCGGCCATAATAGGGAAAACAGAGTTTGAAAAAAATTTTTTAAGGAAAATCTGGAGAATGAGATGTCCAGAGAGGGTTTTGAAAAACCGCAACGTATATTTTTGGAAATCCAGAATACCACAAATCCATGCAGAGTTGTGCCTGTGCCCAGGAGACCGTGAGCTCAGTGGCTACAAATGACAAAGAATACAGACATTACAGAACTAGCTTGGAGAAGTCATTAAACAAACAAACGACAACAACAAACAGGAACAGCATAAACTCCTGGGGAGAAACCAGATGTTCTTGTGTATGAGTAACTTGCACAATGACACAGGTAGCACCCAGGCCACATAGATATGTATTGTAAAAGTTTCCCCACTTGCAGTGAACACCTGAAACTCTATTTCCTTTGATTATCTACTCTCTCTGGAAACTTCCCACACCAATCTCAGGGCATTGCTGTCAGTGCTAATGCTCTTACCAGATTTTCTTTTTGAGGAATGTGGATGTGGAACGGAGGGATTTGAGAGGAGGATTGGCTTCTTGAATGGTGGAGATGAAAAACTGGGGACACAAATTTGCCTTGATCTCCGCCATTTACAAAGGGTAGCAAAAACAAAACAAAACCTTTGCAAAGATACAGGGCACTAAATGAGAATACTTGCCTGGGTTCCTGATGCCCTTCCCAATGACTTGCACAAGTATTTTCTTAGGACTGACTGCATTGGAAGTTTTGAGTGCTGTGAGTGAGCCTGAATTCTCGTAGTGAGAACTTATTTTTTCTTTTTCTCTTTTCCCCTTTTGTCTTTTTCTTTCTTATGCTACCTCGGGTTTTGTTTTCTGTAACTTCCAACTAAAGATATACTAACTTTACATGGGCTGCCATTTGTCTTTAGAGCTTTTTAAATATTATTTTGTTCATTTGTAGGGAAAAGAGAAATCATTCTAGATATTTCCAGCACTAAGGGATTTATAAAACCACTGGAAGGGTTGGAGGACAAAGTTCAGGGAAGGGCCACGATTATCCAGTTCTCAGCTAGGTTCAAAGATTGAGATACGTGGGGCGCCTGCGTGGCTCGGTCGTTAGGCATCTGCCTTCGGCTCAGGTCATGATCCCAGCGTCCTGGGATCGAGCCCCGCATCGGGCTCCCTGCTCGGCAGGAAGCCTGCTTCTCCCTCTCCCTCTCCCACTCCCCCTGCTTGTGTTCCCTCTCTCGCTGTGTCTCTCTCTGTCAAATGAATAAATAAATCTTTTAAAAAAAAAAAAAGAAAGAGTGAGGTACTTGTTGTTGTTGGTAGGGTCAACGGTTCTGGGGACAGTTCTGTTGTCACCAAGGCCCGGAGCGTCTTACTGAAGTTGAAAATGAGAGGTGGAGGAGGTTGTGTTGATTCAGCAGCTTCCAAAATTAACAAGTGATTAATACATTCAAGCCATGCTGGAAATATTACAGCTTCTGGGAAAGAAGAAAAAACAACATGAGATTGCACTTAAAGGGTATATTTTTCCCCACAGGACTCCAGGAACTTGGCGTTTTTAGCCACTGCTAATTTTTAATTATTTCATGATAACAGCTTGTTCCACTCTAAAATAAGACTGGCGGGGCGCCTGGGTGGCTCAGTTGGTTAAGCGTCTGCCTTTGGCTCAGGTCATAATCTCAGCGTCCTGGGATCGAGCCCCATGTTGGGCTCTCCGCTCAGTAGGAAGTCTGCTTTTCTCTCTTTCTCTGTCTCTGTCTCTCAAATAAATAAATAAAATCTTTAAAAAAATAAAATAAAATGACACTGCCACTGTGAAGTGGCTTGACTTAAGGTGTCTAAGGTAGGACTTTCCCTCACGTTAAAGGAATAATCAGACCTGCCCGAAAACTAGCCTGTGGGTCTGGCGTGCTACAAATATGATGACTCTGTGTAAAAGAATTTCTACAACCAATTATAATAAAATTTGAAGGAGGGTTTACAATTCATTCTATCTCCTAAAATCCTCCTATCTTGTGTGGGCCTTGCTAAACTGTTTAAACAGAGCATTCTATTCACCCTCCTTCTCTGAGGATTCCGGGATGGTATTGTTAGTTTGAAAAGAAGCAGAGAGGTGATAATGGAGGGTTGTAGAATCCTGGGATGTCAGTTAATCCTAGAATGACCTGTAATGAACTGAATTATGTCCCCTGCAAAGTCCATATATTGAAATCCTAACCTCAAGTACCTTAAATGTGAATGTATTTGGAGATAGGGCCTTTATTTATTTTTTCTTAAGGTTTTATTTATTTATTTGACAGACAGAGAGAGAGAGAGAGAGCGAGCCCAAGCAGGGGGAGCTGCAGGCAGAGGGAGAGGGAGAAGCAGGCTTACTGAGCAGGGAGCCTGACTTGGGGCTCGATCCCAGGACCCTGGGATCATGACCTGAGCCAAAAGCAGATGCTTAACCCCGACTGAGCCACCCAGGCACCCCTAGATAGGGCCTTTAACTAGGTAATTAAGATGAAATGACGTCATAAGCTATGACCCTAATCTAGTATGACTGGTGTCCTTATCAAGAGACAAGATTAGGGGGTTCCAGGGTGGCTCAGTTGGTTAAGTGTCCTGACTCTTGGTCTTGGCTCACGTGGTGATCTTATGGGTCATGGGATAGAGCCCCGCTCTGGGCTCCACACTCAACCTGGAGTCTGCTTGGGATTCTCTCTCTCCTCTCCCCCTGCTCCCTTTCCCTCTCTCTCTCAAATAAATATTAAAAAAAAAGGACGAGATTAGGACATCGACACCAGGGAAAAGGTCCCACATGAGGACATAATGAGAAGATGACCATCTGCAAGCCAAGGAGAGGGGCTTTGGGAGACACAAAATCTGCTGACACTTTGATCTTGGACTTCTAGCCTGCAGAAGTGTAAGAAAATAAAATTTGTTGTTTAAGCCACTCAATGTGTGGCATTTTGTTTTGGCAGCCTGAGCAGACTAGCACGCACGCGTGCGCGTGCGCGCGCGCGCACGCACACACACACACACACACACTTTTTTTGGTAGAGGATGTGATCATGTCACATAGTGGTCGTGGATGGAGACAGGAGGGATGGTGGGGGAAGAAGCCTGGTTGCCTGACTCCTGGTTTCCTTCCATTATACCACATTTCTAGGCTATATTCTGGTTTGTTGACCACACAATTCTAATTTAGGATCCTGGGATGCAATATTGTGAATTAACTGTGCAGATGTCTGACGTTCACTAAGTAGGCAGTATCACTTGTATTCCAGAAAACACGAGAAGCAATCTTGTACCAAGAGAGTCCAAATTATTCTTTCCTGGCACATCTCTTAACCCCTCTGAAGTAAGGTCTTTATGATTATCAGCAATCTGCTATTTCAAAGTTGAATGTATGAAATTTCCATTTATCCCCATGCATATGTGCAGAATTTGCAATTACAAATTGTTTTTCATGACCAAATTGATTATCTTGACTAGACATCCACAAAATGAAATATATAAGGTCTGATTTTCAGCTTGAGCCTTCAGTATACACCATGTGGTTTAATATAAACACTCTTAACTCTTTATTCTGTTGGGATTTCTTTGAAAGACATTTCATTTTAATGTATTCAAACAAAACCCACAGAAAAATACTAAATCAGGGACGCCTGGGTGGCTCAGTTGTTTAAGCATCTGCCTTTGGCTCAGGTCATGATCCCAGGGCCCTGGGATGGAGTCCTGAGTTGGGCTTCTTGCTCAGCGGGGAGCCTACTTCTCCCTCTGCCTGCCGCTCCCCCGATTGTGCTCACTCTCTCTCTGACAAATAAATGAATAGAATCTTTTTTTTAAAGATTTTATTTATTTATTTGAGAGAGAGAGAGAGAGCCTGAGAGGGAGGAGGGTCAGAGGGAGAAGCAGAAGCAGACTCCCTGATGTGGGGCTCCATCCCGGGACTCCAGGGTCATGACCTGAGCCGAAGGCTCAACCACCTGAGCCACCCAGGCGTCCCAATGAATAGAATCTTTAAAACAAAACAAAACAAAACAAAACGAACCCCAAAACTCTTAAAAAATAAGAAATACGCTAAATCAGTAAATAGCATAAAAGTGTACATTGTGGGAGGGAAACTGGACCCAAAAGTTTTCATGATGTTCATAACTTAGTGTCATCATGTCTGCTTGCAATTTTTAATGTTAACTCTCCACCATTTAGTCACCTTTATAACTTGGAAAAACAAGTTGTCTCCTATCTTTCTGGGTTGGATGATTTTTTATCCTGTATCAAAGCTAACAAAAATATGTAATGTTTTCCCTGTTCTTTAATATTTGAAGCAAGGGATTTTTCTTCTGCTTGTACTTTCTTTGGGGTCAGCTTCAGTTAGATATACTTCAGTTACAATAAAACTCACTGATTGTAAGTGTGCAATTCAATAAAGGTTGAGAAGTGTATTTAGTCATGTAACCCTCACTACAATCATGATCTAGAACATTTCCATCACCTCTAAAAGTTTATTTGTGTCTGTTTGGAATTTGGCCTCTGGCAAAGTCTGGTCTAATTTTTATCACGGGAGTTTTGCCTTTTCTAAAATTTCATATAAATGAAATAATACAATACGTAGGTGTGTGTGTGTATGTCTTCTTTCACTTAGCAAATTGCATTTGAGATTCACCCATGACTTTGTATGCATATATAGTTTATTACATTTTATTGCGGAATAGTATTCTATTGTTTGTTTATCCATAGCTGGTTGAAGGACATTTGTGTTGTTCCCAGCTTTTAATGATTGTGTATATAGCTACTGTAAACATTCAAACAGTGGCTTTTGTGTGAACATACATTTTCATTTCTCTGGGGTAAATACCTACAAGCAGGATTGCTAGGTTATATATTAGGTATATATTTGGCTTTAGAAGAAACTGTGAAGACTGCTTTCCAAAGGGGCTGTAGCAGTTTGCCGCTAGTAAGGTATGAGAGTCCAATCATTCTTCATTCTATTGTCTGCTATTGTCAGGATATTTTGTTTTAGCTATTCTAATGGGTGTGTAGTGCAGTCTTTTAAAATTTACACTGCAGGGCGCCTGGGTGGCTTAGTGGGTTAAGCGTCTGCCTTCGGCCCAGGTCACGATCCCAGGGTCCTGGGATGAAGCCCCGCCTTGAGCCCTGCATCGGGCTCCCTGCTCAGCGGGTAGTCCGCTTCTCCCTCTCCTCCCTGCTCGTGCTCTCTCTTGCTATCTCTGTGGCTATTTCTCTCTCTCTCTCAAATAAATAAAATCTTAAGAAAAACAAAAACAAAATTTACACTACAGGGCTCCTGGGCCGCTCCGTCCATTAAGTATGGGGCTTTTTTTTTTTTTTTTTTTTTTTTATGTACTTGACAGAGAGAGACACAGCGAGAGAGGGAACACAAGCAGGGGGAGTGGGAGAGGGAGAGGGAGAAGCAGGCTTTCCGCTGATCAGGGAGCCCGACGCGGGGCTTGATCCCAGGACGCTGGGATCATGACCTGAGCCGAAGGCAGAACCTTAACGACTGAGCCAGCCAGGCGCCCCAAGTATGGGGCTTTGATTTACTCTCAGGTCATGATCTTAGGGTCATGAGATCCGGCTCCGTGTGAGGGTCCTGGCTCAGGGCAGAGCTGCTTAGGATTCTTTCTCCCTTTCCCTCTGCCCCTCCCCCAGCTCCAGCTTGGGCACACGTGTGCACATGCTCGCAAGCGCGTTCTAAGTAAGTAAATAAATAAAATTAAAAAAAATTTACACTACATCTTGGTGGAGTGCAGTGTTATCTTAGAATGGCCTTATTTATTTATTTCAAAGATTTTATTTACTTGTTTGAGAGAGAGGGAGTGTGTGCACATGAGTTTGGAGGGGGCGCTGCAGAGGGAGAGGGAGAGGGAGAAGTAGACTTCCGACTGAGCAGGGAGCCCCACACCGGCTGGATCCCAGGATCCTGAGACCGTGACCTGAGCAGAAGGCAGACACGAATGGACTGAGCCACCCAGGCGCCCCCAGTGTGGCTTTAATTTGCCTTTCCTTGATGAATAATGAGTTGAGTACCTTTTCCTATATGTATTGGCCTTTTGTGAAATGTAGTTGTCTTCTTTTGTCCATTTTTTATTGAATTGTTTTTTTTTTAATTGACTTGGAGGAATTTTTAAGAATTATATCCTGGGGGGGGGGTGGGGGAATGGGTTAGCCTGGTGATGAGTATTAAGGAGGGCACGTTCTGCATGGAGCACTGGGTGTTATACACAAACAATGAATCATGGAACACTACATCAAAAACTAATGATGTAATGTATGGTGATTAACATAACATAATAATAAAAAAAGTTTATATCCTGGGTATGAGTCCTCTGTCAAATGTATATGTTGTGGTTTATCTTTTCACTTTCTTACTAGTATTTTTTTAAGATGTTATTTATTTATTTGAGATTGAGAGAGAGAGTACAAGTGGGGGGGAAGGGCAGAGGGAGAGGGAGAAGCAGACTCCCTGCAGAGCAGGGAGCCGATATAGAACTTGATCTCAGGACCCTGGGATCATGACCTGAGCCGAAGGCAGATGCTTAACGGACTGAGCCACCCAGGCGCCCCGTATCCCTGGAAATCCCTGGAAACTATGAGTATATTACGTTATACGGTAAAAAGGACTTTGGCTCATAATCAAGTTAAGGATCTTGAGCTGGGGAGATTATCCTGGATTATCCATCTGGGATGTATGTAGTCACAGGGTCCTTATAAGGAAGAATGATGGTCAGAGTCAGAGAGGAAGAATGTGTTTATAGAAGGAAAGTCAGAGATTTGAAGACACTCTGCTGCTGATTTGAAGGTGGAAGAAGGAGCCATGAGCCAAACAATGCAGGTAGCTTCTAGAACCTGGAAAAGCAAGGAAACATATTCTCTGGAGTCTCCAGAAGGAACAAAGCCCTATCGACACCTTAATTTTAGCTGACTGTTCTGACCTCCAGAGCTGCGAAGATAATAAATTAGTGTTGCTTTATGTCACTAAATTTGTTGTAATTTGTAACAGCAGCTTTGGAAATGAATGTAATGTCTCACCTTCACACTTCACTAAAAAGCAGTTTTTCCATTTTTTCTTTATTTTTCAGTGCTTACTGTATCCTGTTTAAGAAATCTTTGCCTACCCCACACTTGTGAAGTTATTTGATATTTCCTTGCAGAAGCTTTATTGCTGGGATGCCTGGGTGGCTCAGTTGGTTTGAGCGTCTGCCTTCCGCTTGGGTTAGGATCCCGGGGTCCTGGGATCTAGTCCCGAGTTGGGCTCCTTGCTCAGTGGGGAGCCTGCTGCTCCCCCTGCTTGTGCTCTCTCTCTCTCTGATGAATAAATAAATAAAATCTTTAATTAAGGGGCACCTGGGTGGCTCAGTTGTTAAGCGTCTGCCTTCGGCTCAGGTCATGATCCCAGGGTCCTGGGATCAAGCCTCGCATCGGGCTCCCTGCTCAGTGGGAAGCCTCTTCTCCCTCTCCCACTCCCCCTGCTTGTGTTCCCTCTCTCATTGTGTGTCTCTCTGTCAAATAAATAAATAAATAAAATCTTTAAAAAATAATCTTTAATTAAAAAAAGAAGCTTTATTGCTTTACCTTTTACATTTGGACCTGTGATATATTCTGAATATGAATAAATTTTGGAGTATGTTGTGAGGTAGGTTCAATGTTCATTAAAAACAACAACAACAAAAAACAATAACAAGAACAAAAAACAAATGTCCAATGGCTCCAGCACATTTACTGAGAAAAAAGAATCCTTTCCCTCCTTGAATTGCACTGGCACTTTTGTCATCAATCCAATTTATGCATATATTTGTGTCTGTTCTTTTCTTTTTTAAAAGATTTTATTTATTTATTTGACGGAGAGAGACACAGTGAGAGCAGGAACACAACAAGCAGGGGGGAGTGGGAGAGGGAGAAGCAGGCTTCCCGCCGAGCAGGGAGCCTGATGCGGGGCTCGATCCTGGGACCCTGGGCTCGTGACCTGAGCCGAAGACAGACACTTAATGACTCAGCCACCCAGGTGCCCTATTTGTGTCTGTTCTTACATCAGGTTCATATTGTCTTAATTTCTGTAGCTTTATGGTAAATCTTGAAATTTGGTAGCATGTATCCTCTAACTTCATTCTTCTACTTTAGTATTGTTTTGGCTCTACTAGGGTCTTTGCATTTCCAAACAAGTTTTAGAACCACCTTGTCAATTTTTACAAACCTATGAGGATTTTGAATAGGGTTGTACAAGGGAAGCTGGTTTGGTACAGAAATTTAGATCCTTCAGCTAAATTTTACTCTATTAAATCTTTGAATATGGATATTTTTCTGGTTTGTCTGTTAATAACTGACTTTTAAAGTTTATAACAACATAAATTTATCATAGTAACATATGCTTATGGTATAGAGTCATATTTGCTTAATTCAGTGAGAGGGGAAAAATGGTGTTCAAACCATGGGTCATGAAATCAATTCAGTGGTCCTTATCAGCATTATGTGAAATGAAATAGAACAGGAAATATCAGAGTATATCATATTTAGTTTTGTAAAACCTTTATACCAGCAAGTATATATATATCTATGTTCTGGGTCATGTTGTATAGAATATTTCTTATTTTGAGTTGTGTTGAAAGCCCATGGGTACCGTATGGTGCTGGGTTTTACAGTTTTATCCCCACAAATCCCCTTTTTTAAGTTGAAGTGTAGTTGACACCGTTTGGTTTTAAACTAAGAAATATTGCCTGGGGGCACCTGGTGGCTCAGTCGGTTAGGTGTCTGCCTTCGGCTCAGGTCGTGATCCCAGACTGGTCATGATCCCAGACTCCCTGCTCAGCGGGGAGTCTCCTTCTCTGCCCCTCCCCTGGCTGGTGCTTTCTCTCTCTCTCTCTTGCTCACTCTCTCTCTCTCGAATAAATAAATAAAATCTTAAAAAAAAAAGAAACCTTGTCTGCTTACAGACTATAATTATCAAACTATTTTTTAAGTAAAAATACAAAGGATAGCATATTCAACTCAATTAACTTGGAGGTATGAGGGATAACTGCTTTGAATGGATTTTATATGAATCACAAGTATTTGAACAGACAGATTTAACTGAATTGTAGGAAAGAGCACTGATCTAGAAGTCAGAGAACTTTATTATTTTCAATGTTCTTAGTTAAATCCCTTGCTGTCTTATTTGGTAAAGATAGAAACAAATCTTTAGGTCATTTATCTCTCAGAGTTGTGGGCATGAAAGAAATCTTGTAATACTTTGAAAAGCAGGGGCAACTGTTTATTTACCTCCCCAGTGTTGTCGAAAGGTATCAATATATGGGGGCACCCAGCTGGCACAGTCAGAAGAGCATGTGACCCTCGATCTCAGGGTCCTGACCTGGAGCCCCACATTGGGTATAGAGATTACTAAAACAAAAAACAAAACAAAACAAAAACAAAACTAAAAAAGAAAGAAAGGTGTCAAATATGGATGTAAGCAAGCTTAGTGATGTCTGTAGTTAATTCTGGCTCCTGTGGAGACCAAATTTAAGAATATATCACATTCAAAAAAAAGTATTTAATGTAAAGGCTGTTTTTAGGCAAACAGGCTTGAGCAATGGAATGTAGAAAGGGCACATCGACCACCTGGCGAAATACAGACAAGCCCATCAGGGGACCCACCTCAAAATATCCATAGCCCTAACTAACCAATGGGCTTCTTACAACTGGGCACAGTTCCCCAAAAAAGGGAACATTCCATATGTTGCCATACCTCCTCATCTTCCCCCTTTAAACACAGCCCCCACCCACTGCCGCCTTGCAGACAGCCTCTCTGCTGTCCTGCCCCTGGCCCCTTGCGGTGGATTCAATAACCTTCTATTTCCTTTATTCTGCTTCACGTGAATTCTTTAACTGCTGGTGCTAGTGGCTTCCACCCAACTGTGGCCCCACATTTGGGGGCCCCCATCTGATCGAGAGAAGACACCCCATTTGGGCACCAAATATATCACATTTCAAGAACTTGGATGAAATAATGCTTGGATTAATGAAAATATTAAAGAAAGACTATTATGTCTATTCCAGACAATTATGGAGAGTAAGCTGTTTATTGATTTATGGATCTGGGAATCTGGTGGCTAGGGGTAGTTTTCTCATGTGGGAGGCTCACAGTTTTCCTTTTACAGGTTGAAAATTTTATGGCCTCTAGTAAAGATAATATTCAATAAATACCTATTGATGGGTCAATTTTTAAATATGTGATTGGGTCATGTTATTATCCCTATAGTTATTGTGATTTGAAATGACTTAGTGGAGAGATGAAATACGGATTTTTAAATGATTTTTAAATTAGTTTGCTGTTTGGCCATTGGACACCACTATTCATAACTCATTATATCAAAAGCATTTAATGTTCTTGTTGAAACGAAAATCTTGAGATATAGGGCCTTTTACACTATTATAAAGCGGTTGATAAAAAAAGACAACCAAATGATTTTTTGCAACCTAGATAATGCGTACCTAACTTCAAAACTGTAGGGAGTTATTTGCAAAGAAGAGACAAAGAAAAAGTGATTAGGATGGGATAACACTGAAATTATGTGTATTTATTTTTAAATTGTGAATCTTTACAGGTACGGAGTATCATTCTTCAACTCATACCACCAGTGTGTAGTACATTGCTTGGTACAGAGCTGGCAATGATAAATGTTTGCTAAATTTTATTTTTTTTAAGATTTTATTGATTTATTTGAGAGAGAGAGAATGAGATAGATAGCACGAGAGGGAAGAGGGTCAGAGGGAGAAGCAGACTCCCTGCTGAGCGGGGAGCCCGATGCGGGACTCGATCCCGGGACTCCAGGATCATGACCTGAGCCAAAGGCAGTCGCCCAACCAACTGAGCCACCCAGGCGCCCTGTGTGCTAAACTTTAAATGAAAAAATTGAGGGTGGAGGAAGTTTAGAAAGTAAAGCCTGAGTCGCATTATGTCTGAGAAGAGGAAGTAAAGATTTGGATTTCTTCATATTCTAGCCCTTTTTAATCCCGTATCAGAATTGGTATCTCTAATTCACTGACATTTCCTAATCAAGCAAATTCTGCCAATTTTCTTTTTTTTTTAAAGGAATATAAAACTATTTATTGACCACTGTTTACCATATGTTTATTTACAATAAAGTAAACAATATACAGTTGGATAACATTCTGACTACAAAGTTACTGTTTTTCCTGGTTTCTGCTGAACCAGTAACTCAAATACTGAGAAGACTGAGCCTCCATGTCAGGAACGAGTTGGGGTAAAGAAAATACATGCAGGTTAAGAATTTGGATTATAAAAGTCTGTTCACCCATTTATTCCAACAGGTGCTAAATTGCCAACATCTCTAACCATCTGATTATGATTAGGTTTCCATGAACAAAGTCTTAGACATTCCATGAATCATGACCTTTTAGTCAATACAGCACAGAGATTTCAACTTCTTGAAAAGGAATGGTTCACTAGAAGGAACCTTTAAATGTCCATTTAACTAAGTTTTGCTTACCTAATTGAAACACACCAGGACTTGTCTAGTTTTGTCATTTGGGTGGGGAGGTTGTCGGTGGTGATAAAATTTTCCTTTCAGGGATCTTGCACGTGAGCTTGCATTTATGACTGTAGATATGAATATGGATTCTGATATGGCTGCTTTTAAATTGTCCAATTTAAAAATCTGAAAGGTTAAGGCTTCAGGAAAAACTTCAGTTTAACTTTAAGTGATTTATTTCTTAAGTTGCTGAAAATGATAGCATCCCGGAAACACGGGCTTATCCATGGTTATAAATGCTGTTTTTGTTTTGGTGAATGTTAAAAAACAAAAAGCTTTTATGTATGTATTTTAAGTATACACACAAAAACCCCCTAAATAAACAAAAAATCCAGAATGGTCCTTAGGCATATAGGAGTTAAACACAAATTCTGACTGAGTAATGACTATGAAGATTTCCCCCAACATTTAGAAAAGGTGTTCTCTAATGCAGGGGGATAATATACCATGGTCTCAAATACTTTTTTTCTGATAAAGGAAGCAACTACAGAAAGCTTTTATTTGTTCAAAGTAACCAGTGCTATAGATGCAAAAAAACCCCAACAACTCCCCCAATACTACTTCAAAACAAACATATCGAACTTGATTTTCATTAGAATGTTATTTCTTCACACTAATAAATCAAAAAACAAAGACCCGGATTTTATATATATATATATATATATATGAAACAATGCAACAATTATTGAGCTTCATCTTCTGGACAAGAATGCCAAGTTAGTCTCTCTTCATAAAAAGCAATTACAATCTGAGGACACTTCATATTTGCCTCTTTTGCCAGCACCAAGTCTGCCTCATCTGAATCTTTCCACTTCATGAGAGACATTAATTCTCCACTGCTGTCCGTGGCACCAATTATTCGTTCAGGATCAAGACCTCTGGCAAAGCCTCTTGGTTTATCAGCAGCATCTCTTTTCTTCTTTGATTTGCTATCATCAGATTCACTGTCAGATAAAGATTTTCTTTTTGTACCATCTTTTTCTTTACCAGCTTTTTGAGAATTAAGAAATGCTTCAATTAACTCTGGACAATCTAAATTTTCTTCAGGTTCCCAAGTATTGTCCGCATCTGTAAATCCCTTCCACTTCAGGAAATACTCCACCTTCCCATTCACTACACGTCGGTCCAGTACTTTTTCCACCACAAATTCTTCAGGCTCTGCCTCTTCTACTTTTTTACTCTTTCCATTTTGTTTCTTTCTCATTTTTTGCAATGTAGTTTTATTGGAGGCCACTTTTTATTGCAGACTTGAAGAGCTATTATTCACCGCCTCCGAGCTGCTCCGGGTCCCGGGTCTGCGGCGTCTCCGGCCCTGCGCACCTCAAGCTCCAGCCACATCCCAAATTCCGCCAATTTTCACAGCCTTCTCAGGGAAAGGATTTTATTCTCTAGAGTCACCCTGTGGCGCCACCTGCCGGAGATGTCGGGAAACTTCGCACTTGAACTTTCTCCCTGGGCTGTCCTTTACGCTCCTCCCCGTTCTTTTTCGGAGGCTCCCCCTAAACGCATGCGCTTTCGGTGGGCCGCTTAGACCGCGAGAGACTACAATTCCCCGAAGACCATGCAAAAGAAAAAAATCCCATGGTCGCGGGCAAGAGGCGGGAAAACGTGAGGTCTCGCGAGAGAACGGGATTGAGGCGGCTGCGCGAAGTGGGTGGAGCGGGGTGGAGAGAGTAAGGAGGAAGAGGAGGTGGTGCGGTCCCACAATACCAGGCGGGAGGGCCGTAGGCGGTTTGTATCCGGGCTGAGAGGTGCTCGGGTCCTCCGCGGACTTTGCTGCCTCTGTCTCTTTAACGCGAGAGGAAGCGATGCAGAGGGGTGGAAAATGGCAGAGCTGCAGATGTTACTAGAGGAGGAGATCCCGTCTGGCAAGAGGGCGCTGATAGAGAGTTACCAGAATCTGACCCGGGTGGCGGACTACTGTGAAAACAACTACATACAGGTGAGGAGCGCGGGCGCGCGGGCGGGCGCTGGCGGGCGGGCCGAGGATCCACAGCCTGCCGCCCGAGTGACCAGCCCACTGGGCGGGGTGGGGAACTGCCCTAACCTCAGCGGCTGCCTCAGCCCCAACCCCAACCCCCACCCCCACCCCCACCCCCCCCCCCCCCCCCCCCCCCCCCCCCCCCCCCCACCCCCACCCCACCACCCCACCCCCCCCCCCACAACCCCACCCAACACCAAACCCACCCCCCACCCCCACCCCCACCCCCCAGCCGGGGAGAGCAAGTGGCCGGGCTGAGGGAGTCGGGCTGCGATACAGGAAGTGGCTGTGGTGGTTGAAACCGATAGAAGGGGAGAGAGAAAATGGGCGAGGGAACCCGGAGCTCGCCGCCGCCGCAGCCCGGCGCCCTCCTGCTGTCCGCCTCCCTTCGGGCTGGGCCCCCCGGGTCGCGCGCTGCCCTCGGCCGCCTTCCATTCGCTGGACTCCTGTGTGGGAGAGCCGGCTGCCCCTCGGTCCCGAGAGGGGTCTAGGACGGGGAGAGGAAAGGGCAGGGACGAGGCGCGGGGAGGAGCGGCAGAAGGGAGAGGAAAAGCGGGGTGTGTGTCGGGGGAGGGTGGGGTGGGGGCGATTATGTCAGTTCAACCCAGAGGGTGTGTCTTTTATTTATTTATTTTTTAAAAAAATTTGTCATGAGTCACATTACACAGACCTCCCCGAAGAGAGGAGGAAGCGGGTGGGGAGTGAGGGAGGGCGTGTAAGAGAAGTGAATCTCAAAATTCCTTTAAATTTGAAGGTTTGTAAATTTGCCTGGCTGTCCGTTTTCATGTCGGGTTTTTTCCCCCTCTCATCATTTTCACTTCCGCCCCACCATCATGTATTCTAGAGGTTGTTAGGACTATCGTTATTATAAAACGTAAATTGTTCTTAACTACTTGGAAAAATCTTACTCTCTCTTCCCCAAAAGTTCTTCAACTGTTGTCTTTATAAGTAACTTAAAGTAGAACGGTTGTAACCGCCCGTTGCTTATTTTCTGAGGTTTTTCTCTTTCCGACCTAAGTAAATGCATAGAATATGAATCCGGATAGATTAATAAGCTATAACCCAAACGTGTTTTGAAAGAATCGGGTTATTGCGATTCAGAACTTCAGTATTTACAGAAATGCCTCCCATGTGATTATCATTTTTAAGAACCAGTAGTTTTCTGTGTTGGCAAATGCTTTTAGTTTTAGGAGATACTGTTTTCAGAATATTTTGAATATTTCTCAATTTCCATATTAGTAACATTCTATCTTCAGTATCAACAGTAGGAGTTTATCTCATAAACTTCTTCAAGCTTTTACTTTAGTAGGACTTCTGATAAACTTGTTGAATGCCCACCACGGTCTACTGTATTGCTTGTTTTTGCAAACTTTGTAGTTAGCCTTTTAGAAAAATATTCTAAAATCTATAGGAACGTGAATATCGTTTTCAAAGAGAAAAGTGGTCTTGTAGTTTCGATGTTAACACATACAACGCGTATGCAAGCTGACAGGAAAAGCCTTAAAATTGAGGTGAATCTCAATGTATCCCCTGATAAGGCTGAAGGTTTTGAAGATTTTGAAAGTCAGAGTAAAAGCACAGGAAGTTAATTTGCCCCCAATCCAGAAAAGTCATTTCTTGTAGAAGTCAGTAAATAAGTACTTCATAAAAGGGTGGCTTCTTTTGTTTTGCGTGTTGGGAAATCTGACAAATGTATGGTGTGGTAACTGCTATGTGTTGGCAAATGCAAACGTGTTTTAACTTGTCTGTCGACTACTTTTTTTTCAGGTAGTTGTGTGCTGTAAGGTTTTTATTTTTTTCCTCCCTGAGCTTGTTTCTCTTCTCTTGCCACTATCATGTAGCTCTGAAACACTTTTAAACTTTATTGGTAATATTCCTAGTTAAGATAAATCATGGTATTTCTCCTGTAGTCTCTGTTAAACATGTTAGTACCATGGTGCCATAGCCATTGCCAGTGGCCCCAAATTGTTTTTGGTTGTTCTAAACTTGACACCAGTGAGGTATTCTGATTTTCCTGTGGTGGTGGTGGGGGGGGGGGGGAGATGAAATTCACACATAATGTTTATTTTAGTAGCCTTGAAACCTTGGGCAGCATGATGCAGGCTACTAAGTGCCTTCCTGAGACGCTCAGGTGAGGTCAGGCTCAGAAAGGCTCAGAAGATGATGGAGACTGTGGAAGTTGATATAGTAGCTGTCTTTGTGAAATGCTGTGCTGCTAACTTTGGTGCTGTGAATAGGAAACAAATAGTGCTAGGAATATCCATTTAGATGTCTTTTGAGATCTTTCTATATCCTTTCTGTGACCCTGATTGGGTTATAACCAACATCCTACGTAAACATGCCACCTCTCGGGGAAAATACGCAGTCACTTGTGTTTTGAGAATTTTTTATACCCAAGATGAGTTAATTTATTGCCTGGGTGATTTTTATCCTGAGAGTTCAATTTTCGTTTTGTTTTCCTACAGTTTGGAAGTACAGTTCAGCTCAGGTGAGTTGTTTAGCAGACAAGCTCTTTTGGCTGTAGTGCAGTTGAGCCTAGAGCACGTTCTCAGCTCGTCGGGTCCTGTTGACTTTAATTATTAAATTGTTTTATTAATGGCAAAACTTCTCAAAAGAGTATTATTGTAAAAAGGATGGTGCTTTTGAAATTGCTATGGGGAAATAATACTCAAAATATAAAATATTTTTTATAAAGACATGAGGAATAATCTTTGCCTTTTTCTGTCTTTAGTTTGAATTTTTCTGGTGGGTTATGTCAAGGACAATACTCCTCAACTTGCACACACTCTTCTGGGCAGTTCTCTTTGCTCTACTTTAGGGTCTGTATTGCCTTTGTCATGGGAACTGTTTTGGGGAATAGGAAGGTAAGCTAAGTGAAAAGGAGTAGAAACTGCTTAAGAAAGGTTTCTCAGCATGCAGATTGCTAGATTGGGGAAAGACGTACAAGTCTTCCATACAACTTGTTAATTTAATTTTTCTGCCTGGCATTCCCCCAATCAGAGCTACATTTGGGTTAACAAGTATATTCCTTTTTTTTTTTAATCTGGGACTTTTTTTTTTTTAAGATTTTATTTATTTATTTATTCATTTGTCAGAGAGAGAGAGAGAGAGAGAGAGAGAGAGTGATCACAAGCAGGGGGAGCAGCAGAGGGAGAAGCAGGCTCCCTGCTGAGCAAGGAAACCCATGCGGGACTCCATCACAGGACCCTGGGATCATGACCTGAGCTGAAGGCAGACGCTTAACGACTGAGCCACTCAGGCGACCCTAACAAGTATATTCTAAAGTCTGGGAGTATGAAGTGTGAAGGGGATATCATCAGTGAGCTACTTAGTTTACCTTGTTGTCCTTTTTCCCTGATGTTAGCTTATGCTCATTGCTCATTATGCACATTTGATCTTGGAAGGCAGGTAATTTTTGAGAGGGAATACTTTGGAGTAGGTAAAAGCTAACATTTGTGATACTGTACAATGCATGCCAGTTATAAATAATGTCAATTACTACAGTAATTCTATGATTTTCTTTTTTTTAACAGATGATCAGTCTGCAGTTCAGAGGCATCAAATACCTAGCCTAAAGTTCTGTATCTTGTATTAGACAGTGTCTGGAATCAAACCCATATTTTCTAATTCCATATCCTCAGTTCCTTTTTTTTTCTTTTTTTTTTAAAGATTTTATTTAATTTGACAGAGAGAGACACAACGAGAGAGAGAACACAAGCAGGGGGCGTGAGAGAGGGAGAAGCAGGCTTCCCGCAGAGCAGGGAGCCCGATGCAGGGCTGGATCCCAGGACCCTGGGACCGTGACCTGAGCTGAAGGCAGACGCTTAACGACTGAGCCCCCCAGGCGCCCCTCCTCAGTTCCTTTTAATGAATACTGACTGAATGGGGTATTTACCTCAGCATAGAGGATAAAAAGCTGGTGTGAAGAGGGTACTATAATCGCTTCTATTTATTGAGTACCTACTCTGTCATAGTCTTTGCTGGTTGATTTGTATTATCTTTAATCCTTACAAAAACTCTCCATGATAGGCAGTATTCTCACAGATGAGGAAATTAGAAGTCAGAAAAGTTAAATGAGTTTTGTTTGATTATACAGTTAGTAATTGGCAATCAGGGTTTCTGCCTAACTCTGAGAGGCTCCAGAGGCTACACTCTTACTTTATCACACTGTCTCCAGACTCGAATGAGTCTAGAACTCAAGAGACTAATTCAGGTATGTCATGGGAGGGGCGCCTGGGTGGCTCAGTCATTAAACGTTTGCCTTCAGCTCCGGTCATGATCCCGGAGTCCTGGGATCGAGTCCTGCGTCGGGCTCCTTGCTCAGTGGGAAGCCTGCTTCTCCCTTTCTCACTACCCTTGCTTGTGTTCCTGCTCTCTCGCTCTCTCTCTGTCAAATAAATAAATAAAATCTTAAAAAAAAAAAAAAGAAACGTCATGGGATAGATAGACTCTTGTTGGGCAAGTCTAGGAACCTAACAACTATTTAATCGTTTGTTCTGAGTTCCAAGTTGGAAATAAAAGAACAGGTATGTTTGTAATATGGGGGCTTCCCTTCATCACCAAAGTGCTGAATTATAGGAATCAGGCTAATTTTCATTGAGCTTAGTGGATTCTTTTCCTTTCTGTACATCCTTGTCTATTTTTAAAATTCGGATTCAGCTTTGCAATTGTGATAAGAAAATCTGTAGAATAATTAGTGGAAGTTAACAGGGGCATCAGGGTGGTTCTGTCAGTTAAGCTTTGCCTTTGGGACAGGTCATGATCTCCTTGTGCTGAGATTGAGCCCCATATTCCTGCTCAGCGGGAAGTCCGCTTCTCCCTCTCTCTCTGCCCCTCCCCCTGCTCATGTTTGCGCGCGCTCTTTCTCTCTCTCAAATAAATAAAATCTTTAAACAAAATTAGTAGAAGTTAACAAAAAAGTCTTGAAATATTATGGTTACTTCTGATTTTCACATGAACTAGATTCAGGTAAAGACAGTCAAAATGATTAAGGAGATTAGGATGGATTGGAAATGATGTAATTCTTAGAATTGCGCTTTGCATTTTGAGTACAGCAGGGGCTAGTGTAATTAGAGATCTAGGTTGGAAATGTAAATGAATTAAATAGGCTTTTAGTAATGTACAGTGTGGTGACTATAGTTAATACTGAATTGTGCATTTGAAAGTTGCTAAGAGAATGGGTCTTAAAAATTTTCACCACAGGTTGGGGCGCCTGGGTGGCTCAGTCATTAAGCGTCTGCCTTCAGCTCAGGTCATGATCCCAGGGTCCTGGGATCGAGCCCCGCTCCGCGGGAAGCCTGCTTCTCCCTCTTCCACTCCCCCTGCTTGTGTTCCCTCTCTCACTGTGTCTCTCACTGTCGGATAAATAAAATCTTTAAAAAAATTTTTTTCACTACAGGAAAGAAAAATATTACAACTGTGTGGTGACGGATGTTAACTAGATTTATTGTGGTGATCATTTTGCAGTATATACAAATACTGAATGATGTACATGTGAAACCAATGTTAACGACATTATAGTTAAAGTAAATACAGGGCTTTTTAAAAAATACTTTGTTTGAGAGAGACCGAGTGAGAGAGTATGAGTGGGGGAAGGGGCAGAGGCAGAAGGAGAAGCAGACACCCCCTTGAGCAGGGATCCCCATGTGGGGCCTGATCCCAGGACCCCGAGATCACGATCCAAGCCAAAGGCAGATGCTTAACCAACTGAGCCATGTGCCCCAGGACTTTATTTTTAAATTTTATTTATTTTTTCAAATCAGGGCTTTAGGTAATTTTATGGCAGATCCTCAATTAGTTGTTAGATTGATCTATACCATGCCACAACATGTTTGTTTTTTATTTTTTTAAAGATTTTATTTATTTGCCAGAGAGAGACACAGCGAGAGAGGGAACACAAACAGGGAGAGTGGAAGAGGGAGAAGCAGGCTCCCCACGGAGCAGGGAGCCCAACGCAGGACTTGATCCCAGGGCCCTGGGATCAAGACCTGAGCTGAAGGCAGACGCTTAACGACTGAGCCACCCAGGTGCCCCACAACATGTTTATTAATGTTGCAGTGAAGCAGATAGGATCTGACCTTGCATATTAGGTTTTAACAAAAGTCCATTCATAAGGATAGAATATTATATCAATTCTTAATAATAATACTCTCAAGAATACAGATTATTTTTTATGGCTGTATGTCCTTTGAAAGTTTGTGTTAAAACTAATGTCCTGGAACGCCTCGGTGGCTCAGTCAGTTAGGCGTCTGACTCTTGGTTTCCACTCAGGTCATGTAATCAGGGTGGTGAGATGAAGCCCTGCGTTGGGCTCTGTGCTCAGTGTGAAATCTGCTTGAAATTCTCTCCCCCTCCCCCTCTAACCCTCCCCAGTCAAAATAAATAAAGTCTTTTTTTAGAGATTTTATTTATTGGGGCACCTGGGTGGCTCAGTCGTGAAGCATCTGCCTTCGCCTCGGGTCATGATCCCGGGGTCCTGGGATCGAGGCCTGCCTCTCCCTCTCCCACTCCCCCTGCTTGTGTTCCCTCTCTCGCTGTGTCTCTCTCCGTCAAATAAATAAATAAAAAAAAATTTTTTTGATTTTATTTATTTGACGGAAAGAGAGAGAGAGAAGTGAGAGAGGGAACACAGTAGGGGAAGTGGGAGAGGGAGAATGAGGGTCCCCGCTGAGCAGGGAGCCCGATGCGGGGCTCAATTCCAGGACCCCGGGATCATGACCGGAGCCGAAGGCAGACGCTTCACGACTGAGTCACCCAGGTGCCCCAAAATAAATAAAATCTTAAAAACAATAAATAAAACTAATGTCTTCTCCTTTTTCTTTTTGTAACCTTCATACTAGTAAGAACTTTACCTGTGGTGCTTTGATCTAGTCCTGATCTGTTGAGATCCTGAGTTTTAGCATGTTTGTGTCTTTTGGACATCCTGGTCCCTCAGGATAATGACACTTTTTAATTCCTTCTTTGTGCTTCTGCTTCCTCCATTTGGTTCTGATAGCTGAAGAATGCTAATACTTCTTTAGTGGAAGAAAGGTATTTGAACAAATGGAGGTCTGATCTGTGCTTGTGGTTGGAATAACCCTGCCATTTCCAATCCAGCGTAATCCCAATTATTTAGAATAAACCTATATATCTGTCTTGAGTGAAATTTGACCTAGGAATTACATCTGTGAGTTAACAGACAGAAATATATTAGCCAGAAAGGAAGAGCACTAACATTGGGAGAAGAGGTTGAATCAAACATTAGATTATGTAGATGTAATTCCATAAAAATTCCATGTTGGTATGAAAAGTAAGTTTAAAGTAATAGTTAAATGCTAATTCAGGGGCATTAAAAAAGTTTGAAGAGTGCCTGGCTGGCTCAGTCAGTCTGAAAAGCACGCGACTCTTGATCTTACTCTTGAGCTCTGAGTCGTGGCTTTGAGCCCCATGTTGGCTATAGAGATTACTGGGGAAAAAATAGAAAAAAAAAACTTAAAAAAAAAGTTCAAATTTTGGGGGAGTTGTATAGTTTTTCTAATGTCTTTTTGTGTCGATTTTGATCTCCATTGAAGTGTTTGATTTTAGAAGAAATAATAGTCAAACCCCAGAACTAGAAACTTTTTATTCCCTAATTGTTTATTAAGACACTATATCAAAAAATAAGGGATTTAAAAAAAAATTATAGCATTAAGCGGTGCCTGGGTGGTTTAGTCGGTAAGCGGCGAGCTCTTGATCTCAGGGTCATGAGTTTTCAGCCCTGTGTTGGAGCCCAGTATGGAATCTACTTAAAAAAAAAAAAATTACAGCATTGAGAAGAGAAAACATTTGGAAAATAGTAATTACTGGATTTTATTTTTATTTAAAGTTTTTTTTTTAAAGATTTTATTTATTTATTTGAGAGAAAGAGAGAGAGTGAACATGAACAGGGGGAAGAGGGAGAAGCAGACTCCCTGTTGAACAAGGAGCCCGATGCTGTACTTAATCCCAGGACCCTGGGATCATGACCTGAGCTGAAGGCAGACGCTTAACCGACTGAACCACCCAGGCATCCCTGGATTTATTTCATTTCATTTCATTTCATTTATCTGAGAGCAAGAGAGTGAGAGAGAGCATGACCTGGGGGAGAGGCAGATGGAGAGGGAGAGACAGACTCCCCGCTGAGCAGGGAGCCGGATGCAGGGCTCCATCTCAGGACCCTGGGATCATGACTTGAGCTGAAGGCAGAAGCTTAACCAACTGAGCCACCCGGGCGCCCCTGGATTTCATTTTTATTTTATTTTATTTTATTTACTTTTTTAAAGATTTTATTTATTTGACGGAGAGAGACAGTGAGAGAGGGAACACAAGCAGGGGGAGTGGGAGGGGGAGAAGCAGGCTTCCCACCGAGCAGGGAGCCCGATGTGGGGCTCGATCCCAGCACCTTGGGACCATGACCTGAGCCGAAGGCAGACGCTTAACCGACTGAACCACCCAGGCGCCCCTGGATTTCATTTTTAAAGGAAATAGCTGATCTGATCATTTTAACAGTAAACATTAATTCCTTAGAAAGGAGACTTGAAATTTTCTATTGAAGTTCTTTAGTGTTACCACTCTGTGTCAGCTGAAATAAGTACACTTAACTTTGGATCTACTAATTTTCTCTATTTACAAAATGAAGTTTTCTTAGACATAGTTCGTAGTAAATTGAAGTTTGTGAAAAAATCTGAAGGCAAAATAAAACATCCTTAGAAAGATGTGTATTTGTTATGAAATAGATTCTAATTTTTTTTAAAGATTTTATTTATTTATTTGACAGAGAGAGAGAGAGAGAGAGCAGGAACACAAGCAGGGGGAGTGGGAGAGGGAGAAGCAGGCTTCCCGCAGAGCAGGGAGCCCGATGCGGGGCTCGATCCCAGGACCCTGGGATCAAGACCTGAGCCGAAGGCAGGCGCTTAATGACTGAGCCCCCCAGGGACCCCAGATTTTCTTTTTCTTGATAAGTCGATTTTGTCAATTGTGTGTTTTCAAGAATTTGTTCATTTCATCTAGGTTATCCAGCTTGTTGGTGTATAATTGTCCATAATATTCTCTTACAATTTTTTTTTTGGTCTGTAAAATTAGTAGTAATGTCCCCACTTTCATATCTGAGTTCTATAATTGGATCTTCTCTTTTTCCTTCATCTAGTTAAAAGCTTGTCAGTTTTGTTGATCTTTAAAAAGAAAGAAAGAAAGAAACCAGGCCTTGGGCATGGATTTTTCTCTATTGTGTATCAATTCCCTTTGTCCTTTATTTTGGTTCTGATCGTCATTATTTCCTTCCTTTTATGGTCCTTAGTTTGCTCTTTCCTAGTTCCTTAAGGTGTAAAATTAGGTTATTGAGTTGAGATATTTCTTCTCTTATAATGTGTTTATAGCTGTAAATTTCCCTCAGCACTGCTTTTGCTACATCTCGAATTTCGGCGTCTTGTGTTTTCATTTGTCTCAAAGTATTCTCTAATTTTCTTGTGATTTCTTCTTTGGCCCATTAGTTGTTGTTTAAAAGGGTGTGATTTAATTTGCACATGTTTGTGAATTCTCCAGTTTTCTTTCTGTCACCGATTTCTAGTTTCATTAGGTTATGATAAAAAATACTTCAGATGAGTTTAGTCTTTTAAAACTTATTCATACTTGTTTTGTAGACACCATAGGGTCTGTCCTGGAGAATGTTTCATAGGCGCTTGAGAGAACTGTGTTCTGAAGTCGTTGGGTAGCATGTTCTCCGGGGCCTCACTGGTCTGTGCTGTTGTTCCGCTGTCCTATTTCTCTGGTCTCTCTCTGGTTGTTTGATCCATTATTGAAAGTGGTGCATTAAGATCTCCAACTAATACTGTATTTGTCCCTCCAGTTATGTGAATGGTTGCTTCATAGATACTGGGATCTGTCCTTTGGTGTATGAGTCTCTTAAGAGACAGCATGTACACTTGGATCTTTTTTATAGATTTATTTATATACTTGGGTATTATTTTTATATATATTCCGCCAACACCGCCTTTCATATAATTACCGGTAAGGGAGGATTTACTACTGACATTTTGCTGTTTGTTTTCTGTGTTTCTGTGTGTCTCAGAGAGTTTTTATCGCTTATTTCCTCTATTACTGCTGCCTTTGGGATTAGTTGATTTCTTACAGTGACATGTTTTGATTTCCTTTTGTTTAAATTCTTTAGGTATTTTGTTTGTGGTCTGTTTCTTTTTGAGTCAATTCTGATAGTTTTTAATCTTTGATGGAAAATGACATTTCATCTGAATTGTCAAGTTTTTTGGCATGAACTTGTTTATAACATTTCCTCAGTTACCTTTTCACCTCTGTATAATCTGTAGTGATGTGATCTTTCTCATTCTTTATAATGGTAATTTTTGTCTTTGTTTCTCTTGATCACTTTGGCTAGAATTTATCAGTTTCTTGATTTTTCCTTATAGAACCAATGTTTTGTTTCATTGATTTTACTTACTTATTTTTATCTATTTTTAAGGATTTTATTTATTTATTTGAGAGTGAGAGAGAGTACAAGCTGGGCGGCGGGGCAGAGAGAGAGGGAGAAGCAGGCTCCCCACTGAGCTGGGAGCCTGACACGGGCTCTATCCCAGGACCCCAGGACCATGACCTGAGCCGAAGGCGGCTATTAAGCTGACTGAACCACCCAGGGGCCCATTGTGTCTTCATATTCACCTATGTTTTCTTCTGTGATGTCTAATTTTTGTTAATCTCATCCCATGTATTTTACATCTCAGACACTTTCACTTTATCTCTAGATGTTTGATTTGGGTCTTTTTAATCTCATGTCTACTTTTTAAACATGTACTATACATTTAAAATAGTTTTTAATTTCCTGTGTGCTAATTCTAGCATCTTTGCTCTCAGTCAGTTTCTGTTGATTGCCCTTTACTTCTGACATGGCAGATGATTCCATTGATATGTTCTGGTTTCTCACTGACAAGTATCTCTTTATGATACGGTTGATAATATCTTTGGTAAACTTTCATGTTCCATTCACTGCTTGTTTTAAAGGTTTTATTGACCATAATGTCTAGTTTTAACTGAACTACCCCTCACAAAATAGCAGATATGCCTAAAAAAAGATTACTTTAAAAAAACTGAATTAAATATTGTATTAAAAGTGCAAGCCCAAACGAACAACAAGAAAAAGCCAAAATGACAGTTCTTCTGTGGATATTGTGATTTATAAGAAATACATATTTGGCTCCTGGCAGAGAGTTTTTAAAACCCTTTGACTTTCTTAACTGATCAAAGCAGTGACGACGTCTTTTGCTTTTCATAACTACCCCTTCCAAACGTACCCGACTTTATGTTAGCACTCTGACTTCTGGAAAGCCTCTAAGGGTGGAGGCTGGTTGCCTGGAGAACCACCCATGTGATTAGAGGGTTGGGATTTTCAGTCCTACTCTCTCCTACCTCAGGAGAGGGGAGAGGGAAGAGGGACGGGAGATTCTGTCCAGTCACTGAAGGACAGTGATTTAATCAATCATGCCTGAGTAATGAAACCGTCATAAAAATGCTGAATTTACTGGTTCTGAGAGTTCGGTTTTGGCAAACACATGGAAGTCCTGGGAGGATGGCATGCTTGGAGAGGGCATGGGAGATTTGTGCCCCTTCCCCTCATACTTTTCCTTATTTGTCTCCTCCATCTGGCTGTTCCTGGGTTATATCCTTTTATAATAAGATGATACTCTAGGGAGCAACTCTTCCTGAGTTCTGTGAGCCACAAATTAATGCAATCAAGGGAGGAGATTGTGGGAACCTTTGATTAATAGCCGGGTGGTTGGAAGCACAGGTAACAACCTGGATTTGGGATGGCATCTGAAATGGGAGTGCAGCAGTCTTATAGGACTTCTTATTAGTTGGCCCTTACACTGTGGGATCTGACTGTATCAGACTGAATTGAACTGTAGGACACTGATGGCCGTCCCTGGACAGTCAGAGAATGTCTGGTCACAGAAGTGTTCAGTGTTGTAGGAGAGTAGAGGAGATACACAGGAGTGATTTTTTCTAAGATGTTCAGCTTCAAACTGTTAAGAGCTCCTTGTCATCCACATGAGGAGGTTGAGCAGATGGTTTAATCAAATCTAGTAAGAAGTTGGCAAAGTCAGATTTATTAAAAAGATTCCTACTGTGGTCACCTTTTTATAAAAGCAAGTTAAGAGCCACTGGCAAAACAGAAGAACCAGACTTGGTGAAGAAGCCATTTGAGCAGGTGAAAGCTAAAGAACTCAGTGTCTGCATAGGAGATTCACCAGAGGGACCAAGGAACGATGAAACGGGGACTTGCAGGGTCAGGATCCAGTTGGGGTGCCCTTTCAGGCTACCTGTGTGTATTGACTTTGGTGGTAGGATGCCAGTGGGCATTGTTACCTGAGGATGTCCTCTGTCACTTTCAGATCTAATATCTCAGAAGAGTAACTTAATGATACATGTGACAGAGACCGTCATTAGACTGTCAAGAAACATACGGAAAACAGGAAATTGTAAAAGGGAAGAAGGAGATTGGGAGAGGGAGGTAAACACAAACATTTTGGGAACAGTGATTTTCTTTTCTTGGGTAGCTAGGAAAAAGTCAGTCTGCCCTTGAGCATGTTGTCTGGAGTAATTAGGAAAAAAAAAGTTCTTTATGCTCTGAAAAACTTTGAGAATTTAACTGGAGAGTGTGTATGACAGGTTTTCTCTATGTAATGTCTACAGTGGCCTTAATTTAGTACCTGCACCAAGTCAGAATCATTTCCCTCATCTGAATTTTCTCAGGCTTTGTTCTGTTTTTAAAGTATTATGAATAAAATGTGAATAATTTCATACTTTTTTAAAAAAGATTTTATTTTTATTTTATTCATGAGTGACAGAGAGAGGCAGAGGCAGAGGGAGAAGCAGGCTCCCCGCGGAGCAGGCAGCCCGATGTGGGACTCCATCCCTGGACCCTGGCACCATGACCTGAACTGAACGCTTACCTGACTGAGCCACCCAGGCGCCCTTCATACTTTTTATATAAATGGTGTGGCATAATACTTATTTATCTAGACCTGGTGAATGCAAGATTGTTTAATAGGAGTTTTTGTTTGTTTAGCTGCGAAGAAACTTTAACTTAAATTTTCCTGGGACTATGTTATTAGCACTGTCATAATTGCCCCTGATTCTAGGTATGGCTTTATCAACTCCTTTATCACTCTAGCTCAAAACACAAACTTTTTTTTTTAATCTTTGGCATACAGAAAGACCTGGTAAAGTGCATTTTTATTACCTAATTTGTGTTTGTAGTGGATCACCAGAAATCATCCAAGAATTACTCATGTATTTCCATATTGGTGACAGGTGTTCTCGTAAGCATTTGGTATATGAGGGTGCTGTTCATCTTACTTGTGACTGTTCTGAGTTAATTGTGACAAGCTCTAATTAGAGCTTTTGAAAGTTTCATTCCAGGCTTCTTGAGCTGATGTTTTGCCTCTGGCCAGTGGGATAGACTGCACATTAATTTTGATACTCTTTAAAGACATGTGCGCAGTTACTGTTCATTTAAGCCAGATGGCATGTGTCAACTCCTGTTCCTGGAAAGGGAGAGGTTTTTTGGTGGGGGAGGGGGGCTTTGTAGTAAAACCTTACGTGTCTTCTTATGGAGCTCTTCTCTTTACATGAATTAGTACTTACAGAAGATTTTCATAGCACTTTAAGCGCTCCTCCTTTCACTTATGAAGAAGATTCTTAGGGGATTGGGCACAGATGTTTTTGTGTGTAAATTCTTTTGCAGTTGTGCAGTAGCAAGGGATCACTGATAAAGTTACATAGAACGAATACTGTTTTTTAGGATAAAAACAAAGAATTCATAAGAGAAGGAGTAAGTGGCCCTTTTATGTTTTTACCAAGCTGCTTACAGTCAGAATCTGAGTCAGGGGATTGGCTGGCTCTGGACAGAACTCTTAATGATGGAGTGTCGATGCATTTGGAGCCCCTTAGAAAATTGCTCTGATCCAGAGTCAGCCATAGATAGTCTTCTCTACACGAGCACCGTGAATTCCAGCGCTTGGCTTTTAATGTGCATCATGAATCACCTTACATTGAAGTTTATTTTTCCATCAAAATTTTTATTTTTTTCAAGCAATTACAGGTAAGTAAGTGTTTGAATTCTGCAAGCATTTGGTTTTCATTTATCCTGACTAAATCCTGAGCTGCTGAACTTTAGTGACACTTTTTGATTTTCACATCCATAACTCCCAAGAATTTAGGGTGTGAATTTGGGTATTGGTAAAGTGGCTTTTCTATGTTCTTATTTTCTTGGAAATTGATTTTACAAGTATTATTTTACTGGGATGCTTATCAACATTTTCATTTTTTTCAAAGTGTTGACTTTAAGGTGAAAACAATTTCAGTGGATGGCAATAAGGCTAAACTTGCAATTTGGGTAAGAGTTTTAAAAATGTATTTTGTATAAATATTCAACTTGTATTTTTTAAAGAAGTAGAAGGTGATGTGTGTAGAGTTCTAGAGGGAAACAATTTGTATCAAATAATTTTTGGACAATTTGTTGGTTAATGGATAAACAATAAATGGCTATGTTTTATATTGGGTAATGAGGCAGAGACTTGTTCCACTTAATCAAAATTTTAAAATATACAATCCCTTAAGAATACTTAAAAGCAGAATAAAGTATAGAAAAATCATCTTATCTGCCAGAAGGGATTATTGCTATTGAATACGTTTCTTTAAAGTTTTAAGAAGACAGTGTATACTCAGCTAACACTGAAGGCAGTTGTTGGGGAGAAGGGGATGAAGTGATGCTCAGGAAAAAAAGTATTTTTCATGTTAGTCTGTTCGTATATTCCTGAAATTTGAATTTGCCAACTTTGGATCTATTTTCTACTCTCAGTGCCTAGTCTTTACTTACTGTCCTTTCATTTGCCTGTGAACCCAAACATTCTGATACATGTTGCTTTCCTAAGACCTTTTCATGATAGTGCTGACCAAATAAAATAGCAATAACTGTCAAAGACGTCCAAGATGCTTAGTGTCTGTCTCTGTCTGCCCGTCTCTCTCCCACTCCTGTCTACCTACCTACCTACTTCTCTCTCTCTATCTAAATGATTGCCAATAGATTACATTACATATATAATTTATAAAACTATGCTCTTATATATCGGATTCCCACATATACTATGATAACTAAATATATAAATACGTTTTTGTTACATGGGATAATTGGAACTGGTTAGCGGTCATCACACTGAGATGTACTTCAACATGGTGATGAAGTAGTAACTGGGCATCGGTTACAGATTGAAACAGCACGTGTTTATGTATTGTATGATCTGATTCATTTTCCTGGCATTCTCCGAATGGCATATTATTTCTAATACACATTTTATCCCAAATAACAAGTAACTGTGTAAGTGTGTCTCATGTTTTTCTGTTAATTTTTTTCTAACATGCAATACTTTACACGATCGGTAGCCTATTGGCCCCCTCCCCAAAATATAATTATGATATTGATAAGAATAGTAATGTCTAGCAAAAAACAATTTGGAAAATGTTGGACTAGGCCATAATAAAATATATCGAACAGTTTAAGAATGCTAGCTTCTCCCTGTACAAAAGTGGGAGCCTGATTTTCCGTATACTTTTCATGGTTGAATTTATCCCTTCTTTCTGCCCTTGCTACTGTTTTGTGAGATATACGTGTTAGAATAGGATCTAAGGCTTGGTGGTTTCCGTGAGATCTTTCTTTTATGCAAGAGGTATTGTTAAATTTACTTTTTAGGTCCTGTATAATAAAAAGGTTGGCAGGTATTACTGAAGTGACATCTTTATCATAGGCGTATAAATATTTTTTTAAATAAGAGGCTCAGTCTCAGAGCCCTGAGACCCTCATGACCTGAGCTTAAATCAAGAGTCAGAAGCTCAACTGACTCAGCCACTCAGGTGCCCCAAATGTTAATGTTCTTGTGTGTGAGTGTGTGTGTGTGTTTGTAATACTAACTCTGTCATGTGCTGCAAATATTTTTTTCCTGTTTGTCATTTGCCTTCAAATCTTGTTTAGGATGAGTGAGTGTGTGTATGGGGTATGGATGGTGTGGGGAGAGATGTTCTTGCCATACCAAGGTTTTAGTATTTTTGTGGTCAGACCAGTTTTTTTTTTTTCAGGAATTTGGGTGTTACGTCATATTTAGGAAGGCCTCCTCACTCATAAATAGAAATACATGAGTCCATTGTTTCCTCTCAGTTCCTCTCCTGCTTCGATGCTTCTCCTAGGATCAGTCAAATAGAATAATCAAGTACAGCCCTGTCCTCACTGCTCCTAAAAGTGCCGCACACACATCACGGCCTACTTGGCACCTCTAAAGCTATTTTTCTCTATATCCTGCCCTCACTTCCACTCCCACGTTTTAATATTTAGTCTTTCCAGATCCTTCCTTGTCCTTTGTCCATTTCTAATCTTTAATAATCTCTTTTCTCCTCTCCCATCAGAGAAGAAAACCACAGATAGTAAGCTCTGCTTTTCTTATCTTACAAGGATGCTATTACACTTATTGCAAATTCCTATCTTGAAAACAAAAACAAGCAAAAATCTTAACTTTTGACTATGTAAGCCTATAAATTTTATAGGTGTAATATATTCTGATCCAATATTGTGGCACAGGGTGTTTGCTCAAATTATCATACCTACTTAAACATTTTTATAAGTGGATCCAAAAAAATCAAGACTCTAAATAGCTGGACTAATTTAAATATTTGTGTATAAAGTGTCAGTCGTGTAGTATTTTAACATTAAACATACTATATTTTTTTTGCTCTAGTCTTTTTTTGTTTTGTTTTTAAGATTTTATTTATGAGAAAGAGCAAGAGAACCTGATCAGGGGGAGGGGTAAAGGCAGAGAAACAGACTGGATACTGAGCACGGGGCCTGACATGGGGCTCAATCCCAGGATCCTGAGATCATGACCTGAGCCGAAGTCAGACGCGTAACCAGCTGAACCACCCGAACCACCCAGGTGCCCTGCTCTTGTCTTCATGTTTAAAACACTTTATGGATATTTTAACTAGAACCACAGTTCTGATTTTTAAAAGATTTATTTATTTATTTTAGGGGGAGGGGCAGAGGGAGAGAAGGAATCCTCAAGCAGGCTCCCCGCTGAGCGCAGAGCCCCACATGGGGCTCTATCCCAGGCCCCTGAGATCAGGACTTGGGCTGAAATCAGGAGTCGGATGCCCAAGGCACTCCACAGTTCTGTTTTTTATGTTGTGTCTCAGATCAGTTACTATAAGTTGATCTCAGTGAATATCAAGGGAAACAAAATTCATATTCAAATGCTTTCCGCTGTTTCTGGATATTAATTTATTATAGTGTGGATACAGATTTGTTATGAAAACAATTTTTCTGTTACAACCAAAAGTCTTGTGACTAAAATATTTCTTGCTTGGTCCTTGCCCTAACCTATATCACATTATCCAAATTATAATCTGCTTTAGATAGTAAGTACACGTCACTTGAATCACCTTTAATTTATATTACTGTTTTTTGAAAAGTTGAGTCAATATGCAAATTGAATAATTTTAAATATCAGAGGTTTTGTAAGAAACTTTGAAGCAAAGGGAATTTTTGTAAAGAGAGAAATCATTTTTATCATAAATTTATCTGTTTAGAAAGTTTAATTTTGTTAATTTTTTCACTTCAAGATGGCAGGGCTGGGGGCAGTTTCTGTAGTGGTGAGAGTCTGGAAGCAAGGACATTCTGCATTTATGTAAGCGTAGCTGGGGAAGAGTAGTAGATTTGCAGAGTGGTTTACTTTGAAAGTTATTTTCCTCTTAAGTTTCTCTTCTGGGGCCATAAATTACTCATATATTCTCTACCTGTTGCTCTTATATTAAAGCAGTCTCTATTTTGGCCAGGGACAGAAAGTAGGTAAGTAGGAAAGTAAGTAGCTGGAGCCCGTCACTGCTGGTTTAAAATGCCTCTGCAATCTTATAAACCTCTTAGAGGTTATGAACATGTTTTCTATCTGAAGGAGCGTCTGCTTGCCCCATAGCTAAACTCGGATTTACAACCATGAGACTGGCAGCTAAGTTGATGTTTGACATATGTCTTCACTTTTCTTCAGGTTATTTGATATTAGCAGAGTGGAAACTTTTTCTTACAGGGCAGATGGTAAATATTTAGTCTAATCCTAAGACAGGCCATGTGGCATTGTATAATCGAACAGGCCTGGCTGTGTTCCAGTAAAACTTTATTTAATAAGACAGGTGGTGGGCGGAGGGAGCCGTTTGTCAACTGCTGCTTTGCATAATCTTAGGTATCTTGAAGCCACAGTCCAAGGATGGTAGAAAGAAGACAGAAGGAACCAGGTCCGGAAGTACAGACTTGTTAATTAGTTTGGGTTGGTTGGTTGGTTGGTTTCCAAGGAAAGTTGAGCAACTATCCTGTGGCAAGAATTGCTCTAGGCACTGGGGTTAAACCGATGATTAAGCAGATGAGGTCTCTTTCCTCACGAAACTTGCACTTCCTAGCTGGTGTGCATCTTTTATGTTCCTCTCCCCCAATATGTGTCAGAAACATGTGATAGCAAGTGGTTTGGTTTTATGCATTTTCCGAAAAGAAGATATAGAGAAAATACTTTTAAGAGTCCAACCTAAAAATTGCTTACCTAAAGTAAGACACTTCTGTAATTCTCTTTTAAAACAAAATAAGTGGTTCTCAGTCTTGATTCTACATTAAAATCACCCAGGAAGGCTTTGAAAACTTCTGTCTTACTGTAGACCAATTAAACCAGAATCCCTGGGGGTTGGACCCAGGCATTGGAATTTTTCATTTCCCAGGAAATTTCACTGTGCTTCTGAAGTTGAGAACCATGGCTTTCAAGGAAATGGGTTTCATGTGTGATAAAAAATCTTGAAGAAATACCCCTTTACTTAGATGCATTTTTCTAGACATGAGTCAGCATTTATTAATTTTATTTTATGTAACCCTTTTCAGTAAGAGAATGCATCTAATTTAAATTTCAAGTTTTAAATGAGCTTGTGCATGGATATTTTTAATAATGCTGTTTGACTTTCTACTCTTAATACTATTTATACTTTTTAAATTTAGTAATAATTGGTTGTCACCTTTAGGATACTGCTGGTCAGGAGAGGTTCAGAACATTAACTCCCAGCTATTATAGAGGTGCAGAGGGTGTGATATTAGGTAAGGTTTTACTTTACGATACTGCTTTAAGGATATTATTGTTTTATTATTGCAGTTTCTGATTTTCCTTATCTGTGAAGGTCAGTGAGTTTTTTTTCTTCAGGTATGTATTTATGTAACTTGAAGTTATATTAGCTTCATTTAATACTAATGAATATTTAAACATTCAAAATTCCTTTTCAGTCCTTTGTCTAGCAATTAAAAGAGAAAGATCAGATTAATTTATTTGGCTTAAAAGCACATGTTGATGAAGACATAATTAAGGATTAATCCACATGTAATTGGTCTGTCTGAAGAGTGTTACCAGAAACTGATCTTCAGTCAGCAGTGCATTAACATTTGTGTGCGTTTATAAAGGAAGAAACATGCTAGTTGCGTAGTTGAATCTGTTTTATGAGTCCTAAAAAGTTTAACAAGGCACTTAACATCATTGATTCATAATCATACAGAATTTAAAAACCAAATGTGGATTCTCATTGTACGTTGTTGAAAAGTACTTCTTACTAATATTCCTGGGAAAGTTTTAAAAATAAACATAAATAGTGAGATTTTAGGTTCATTTCATTAATTTAACAGCAACTTTTATTTTGGTTTAGCATCTTTAAGTTTAAAAAACACCTTTTTTTAAAAAAAAAAAACCAACATTTATTTATTTGACAGAGAGCAGGAGAGCACAGGCCGGGGAGCAGCAGAGGGAGAGGGAGAAGCAGGCTCCCTGCTGTTGTTTTGCTTGAATTCAGTTTCAGTTATCACCCAGGATATAATTTCATTTCTCTCACGGTGTGTCTTAAGGAAATTGAAGTGTGTGTATGTATATGTTTATTATTATTCTTTAATACACTTGTTTCTTCCATCTGCCTGAGTAGATACTGAATGTTCAGCATTTGAAGGCTTAGAAACAGACTTGCCTCTATAGAAATATTAGTTTGTAGTGAAATATCAAAAATACAATGCCATTGCTTCGTATTTTTAATGCTTATTTAATAAGTGACCCTTTTTATTTCAGTTTATGATGTCACAAGAAGAGATACCTTTGTCAAATTGGATAATTGGTTAAATGAATTGGAAACATACTGCACGAGAAATGACGTAGTAAACCTGCTAGTTGGAAATAAAACTGGTAAGGTAAGAAGTCAGACATTTGGCATTTTGACTGTATTTCGGTAGCTTTTCTTAATCCTTATATTTATCTTTTAAGAAAATCGTGAAGTCGATAGAAACAAAGGCCTGAATTTATCCTTTCATTAGTAATGAGGAATTTTAAAATGGAGTTTTTGCTACATTTTTCTCTTTATGAACAGTAAAATGTATGTACCTAGTTCATCATTTTCTTGTGCTAACTGTAGAGCCAGGTTCATTTTTCCTTCTGTGTAAAAGAAAAAAAAGAATCGGTTCTCATTATGTGAAGTTGTATAGGACACAGATCATTCCTGTCAGGACACAGCGCATTGGGCAAAGCCGGGCACCCAGTGTGTGTTGTACCTTGCTGGTGCTTGTACTGGCAGCAGTGGTACCACCTGGGAGTTTGTTAGAAATGCTTCATTTCGGTCGCAGCCCAGCTTTTCTGAATTAGAATCTGTATTTTTTTTTTTTTTAAAGATTGTATTTACTTACCTGTCAGAGCAGAAGCAGGGGGAGTGGCAGGCAGAGGGTGAAGCAGGGTAAAGCAGGCTTCCCGCCGAGCAGGGAGCCTGAGGCGGGACTGGATCCCAGGACCCTGGGACCATGACCTGAGCCGCAGGCAGACGCTTAACCGACTGAGCCACCCAGGCGCCCCTGGAATGTGTATTTTAACAAGATCTTCATGTGACTTGAATGCACATTAATACTTGAGAAGCATGGTAAAATAGGGTTTGGCAGACTATAGCATGGGACCAAATCTGGTTCCACCATTTATGTTGGAACACAACCTTGCCTGTGCATTTACATGCTGTGTGTGGCTGCTTTTGTGCTTCATGGCAGAGTTCAGTGGTTACAGCAGAAACCATATGGCATTGAAAGCGTAAGATATTTACCATCTGGCCCTTTACAGGAAAAGTTTGTTGACCCCCTGTCTAGAAAAGTGGACAAGCTCTATCACTGTGGAGCTTTTTTAACGTTACAGGTTCCCTGGGCCTTGTCACAGGTCTGAAACTGGGCCTGGAAGACCGTTTTCTAAAACCATCCTAGTTGATTCTGATGTGAAGCCAGCTTTAGGAATTACTGGTTTAGCTATTCCACTGTTAGAATCTTTTAGGAATTAGGAAATGGAAATAAAAGAACATCATCTATAGATAGAAGCAGGGTGCTGTAAGTGGAAGGTAATAGGCAGTTTTAGAAAGGAATTGAGTACTGCCTTTTCTGTTTACTTGCTGGGTGTCCTTCATTTTGATACATTAGTTCAGTAAACGTTTACTGAACACTGAGACTATAACAAACAGATGAACAAAATGGACAAAGTCCCTGCCCTCATGAAGCTTACATTCTAGTAGAGGAAACAGACTTAAATAAGTAAGTAGTGCTATGAAGGAGAGAGAGTATGATGGCGATGGGAGGTAATTAGGGGAAGTTCTTTGAGGTAGTGCCATTGGAACAAGAATCCATAAAATGAAGATCTAGAGGGAGAACATCTCAGGCTGACAGAATAGCAAATATTTCCTGAGGTAGGAACGAGTTTAGTGTGTTTAAGGGATAGGAAGAAAGCTTGTGGGCTGGGAGCATAGTACATGTTGGGGGCAAAGGTGGTGACGGTGGGAGTGAAATTTAAAAGGTCATGTTGGGCCTTGTAGGGTATGGTAAAGAAATGGATTTTATTCCAAGTGTGGAAAGCAGGGGAGTAGTGCTGTGATCTGATATTCTTCTAAAAAGACCTGTTTGTACAGAAAATGGTCCATGAGAAGCAGAAGCAAGAGGCTTGTCATGGCCCAGATGAATAATGCTGGTGCCTTTGACTATGGGAGTGGTTGTGGGTGGCTTCCGGAAGGTTGGCAGATCTAGGAGATATTTGGATGGTAAAGGTGACAGGCTCTGCTGATAGATTGGGTATTTTTTTTAAGGATTTTATTTTTTTCATTTGACAGAGAGAGAGAACTCAAGCAGGGGGAGTGGGAGAGGGAGAAGCAGGCTTCCTGCCAAGCAGAGAGCCCGATGCGGGGCTCGATCCCAGGACTCTGGGTATTGAGGATAAGGAAAGAGAAATCAGGGGTAACTCTGAGTCTCTGGCATTTAGGATGAAGACATTGGATTTGACAAGATGGAGAATGCTGGTATTTTTTAAAAGACAAGTTTCATGCAGGGACACCAGGGTAGCTCAGTCATTAAGCGTCTGCCTTCGGCTCGGGTCATGATCCCAGGGTCCTGGAACCAAGCCCCTCATTGGGCTCCCTGCTCGGCGGGAAGCCTGCTTCTCCCTCTCCCACTCCCCCTGCTTGTGTTCCCTCTCGCTATGTCTCTCTCTGTTAAATAAATAAATCAAATCTTAAAAAAAAGAAAGGAACGTTTCCACGGAGTGGTGAGAACAAAAACCTAGTTAGAGTACAGTTGACCCTTGAACAATGTGGGGTTAGGGGTCCTGACACATCCCCCCCCCTCCGCAAGTTGGAAATCTGCGTATACCTTTGACTCCCCCAAAACTGAACTGCTAATTGCCTGTTGACCTGAAGTTTTACTGATAAAGTCAGTTAACACATGTTCTGTATGTTGTGTGTATTACATACTGTATTCTTACGGTAAAGTTAGAGAAAAGAAAATGTTATTAAAATCATAAGGAAGAGAAAATACCTTTTCGGTACTGTCCTGTTTATTGTAAAAAGCCGTGTGTAACTGGAACTGCACAGTTCACACTGGTGTTGTTCAAAGGTCAGTTCGAGTCTGAAGAGAAAATGTGAAATAAGGAAGTGGAAACGGCTTACATAGGTTAAGTTTTGATGATAATTTTGCTTTGAAACAGAGGGAGAACCCAGGTGCCTTCTACAAGAGTGTGTGGGCTGGAAGGCAGGGTGGTTGGTTACTTGGTTGGTTAGTAAGATGGACAGGAATTTTGGCAGGCTTTTTAAAGCTGACTGATGTGATCCAGTAGTGAGGGCACATGATTCTTCAGTGAATGAGAAGGGATGGGATCCGAGAAGTAGAAAAGGGGATGCTCCTAGATAGCAGCAGGGACAGTTCATCCACTGTCACAGGAACGAAGGCAGAGCCTAAGGTCACAAATGCAGACAGGTTGGTGACTCTCTCGGTGGGATGATCAGTGCTCCTGTCAGATCGTTTCTATTTTTCTCAACATAAAGTTAGGTCATGAGCTGAGATAGAGGAGTTTTATGATACAGGAATAAGAGAGTCATCTCAGATAGTGAAAAAGGTAATTATTAGAGAAAGGTAGGATTGGGGAGCAGGGCTCAATGTCCACATGCGTTTGATGGGGAGCATAAATGCCAAAGGAGACCAGTGTCCATGGTTGTATATCATTTATCCAGTCACCTCTAGCTGCTTGGTTGCAGGCACAGAACAGCCCGACTGTTGAGCTTGGAGCCTGAATTTCCTTATTCTGAAATGGGAATAATAATCTGTTTTGGGGGTTCATTTTAAGAACTAACTGAAAAATTAAGAAGGAACTTTAGCATCATATTTGAGTAGGGCTTTACAGTGTACAATTCTATCACAAAATTCTGGGCTTATATACCCCTCTTCTTGTGGATAGAATTTGAATAGCTCAGCTTTGAGAATTGGGGGAAATTCACGAATATTAAACCTCTGGGGAGAAATTGCTCATTTGCCTCTGCATATACTGCCGGTTGATATTTATGCCATAATAATTTCCCATGAAAACATTGGAATATGACCAGAAAAGAATAGACTGACAGTTTTTTCTTGAATTTCAGAGGGAAGTGCAAAAACCTGTGATGGTGTACAGTGTGCCTTTGAGGAACTTGTTGGAAAGATCATTCAGACGCCTGGACTTTGGGAAAGTGAGAACCAGAATAAAGGAGTCAAAAGTACACACAGGGAAGAAGGCCCTGGAGGAGGAGCCTGTGGTGGTTACTGTTCTGTGTTATAAACTCTGGGAAACTCCATCTCTTGCATATTTGATCACATAGTTACATCTTTATATAAACTTTTAACTGCTATTTTAGGGACCTTGCAGAACATTAAGAGGATTACACATCATGACCAAGTGGGATTTATCCCAGCAATGCAAGAGTGGTTCAACATGGGAAAATCAGTCAATGTCATACACCACACTAATAGAGCAAAGGATAAAAAGCACATGATCATCTCAATAGATGCAGAAAAGGCATTTGACAAAATCTAATACCCATTTATGATAAAAAAAAAAAACTCAAGAAACAAGGAATAGAAGTGATCTTCCTCAAAATGATATGGCCATTTATGAAAACTGCAGAGCTAACATTATACTCAATAGTGAAAGACTGAAAGAGTTCCCTCTAAAGTCGGGAACAAGAGAAAGGTGCCTATTTTCTCCAATGGCATTCAACACTGAAGTAGAAGTGCTAGCCAGAGCCATGAGATAAGAAATAGATATAAAAGGAATTCAAACTGGAAATGAAGAAGGTAACTATTCCTTTTTACATGATTCCATGATTCTATATCTGAAAATTCCAAAGAATCCACAAACTAATAGAGTTAATAAACAAATTGAGCAAAGCTGCAAGATACAAGATGAACACACAAAAATCAGTTGTGTTTCTATTTGTGTGCAATCAGCAATCCAAAAATGAAATGAAGAAATCAATTCCATTTAAATAGTGTCCAAAATAATAAAATATTTAGAAATAAATTTAAACAAGGAAGTGAAAGACTAAAAATTAGAAAAATTTGGTAAAAGAAACTAAAGGCCTAAATTAATGGAAAGAAATCCTTAGTTCATGGGGAGGAGGACAGTATTGTTAAAATGTCAATCACACCTAAACCTATAGATTCAACACAATCTTTCTTAACAAAATTCCAGTTGGCCTTTTTTCTTAGGAAATGGAAAACCCAACCCTCAACTTCCTGCGGAATTGCAAGGATCCCTGGATAATCCAAACTAATCATGAAAAAGAAGAAAAGAACTGGAGGACTGTGATTTCCACAACAAAGCTACAGCGGTCGAAACAGTGTGGTACTGGCAAATCAACAGACTGGTAGTCTAATGGAAGAGAATTGAGAGTCCAGAAATAAACCCATATGTCTACAGCCAATTGATTTTTGACAAGGATGCCGTATTCCAACCAACTTGGAAAGAACAGTCTCTTCAACACATGGTACTTGGACAACTGGATTTCCTTGTGTGCAAGAATGAATTCCATTTGTGAGTAGAATGACCTCTACTCATACCATATACAAAAATGAACTAAAAGCTGATCCACAACTTAAATATAAGAGCTAAAACCATGAAACTCTTAGAAGGAAACACGGGGAAAATGTGCATGACCTTGGACTTGTCAATGGATTCATAGATGTAACACCAAAAGCATAAGTAGCAAAAAGAAAATGATAAAAGATACATTGGATTTCATCAACATTAAAAACTCCTGTGCATTAAAGACATTATCAAAAAAGTGAAGAGACAGTACACGAAGTGGGAGGAAATATTTACAAATCATTATTATAATTTCTTTTTTGAGAAAGAAAGGGAGAGATGGCAAGAGCTGAGCAGGGGAGACGGGCGGGCGGGGGGGGAGTGAAAATCTTAAGTAGGCTCCACACCCAGCACTGAGCCTGACGATGGGCTTGATCTCACAACCCTGAGATCATGAGCTGAGCTGAAACCAAGAGTTGGGATGCTTAACCAACTGAGCCACCCAGGCACCCCTACAAATCATCTATCTGATAAGGGTTTAATATCCAAAATACACAAAGTACTCATTAACAACGGGACTCAACAACCAAAAGACAAACAACCCAATTAGAAAATGGGCAAAGGACTTGCATAGACATCTCTCCAAAGAAGATAGGCAGATGGCCAATAAGCACATGAAAAGATACTGAACGTCGTCATTAATTAGGGAATTGTAAATCAAGCCACACTTTGCCACTACTAAGATGGCTATAATCAATAAAAGAAAAAGTAACAAGTGTTGGTGAGGATGTGCAGAAATTGGAACCCTTATACATTGCTGGTAGGATATAAAATGGGGTAGCCTCTGTGGCAAGCAGTTTGGCTGTTCTTCAAAGAATTAGCATACAACTCACCAATTCAACTCTTAGGTATATATATACTGAAAGGAATTGAAAACAGGAGCTCAAACAAATATTTGTCCACCAGCATTATTTACAATAGCCAAAAGGTGGAAACATTCCAAGTGCCCATCAACAGATAAGTGGATAAACAGTGCTGTTTATACACGATGAAATATTAGTCATAAAAAGGAATGAAGTTTTGGTGCATGCCACGTCATAGCTGAACCTTGAAAACATTGTGCTAAGTGAAGTGAGCCAGTTACAAAAGAACAAATATTGTATGATTCCACTTATATGAAATCTCTAGAACAGGCAAATTCATAGGGATAGAAAGTAGATGAAGGTTAACCGGGACTAGGGCCGTGGAGGGTTACTGCCTAATGCTTATACAAATTCTGTTTGGGGTGATGGAAAATGTTTAGAAACAGATAGTTGTGACAGTTGCACGTTCAATCCAATTCAACGGCTGACAGTGTGAATCTGATTAATGCCACTAAAAATGAGTGAAATGACATTTTATATCTTTCATATGTATTTCATCGCACGCAAATAATTTTTAAAAAGAGTTGAACAACCAGTAAAGCTGTTTACCTGTAGCATGATGCGATTGCAAATAATATGATTAGCAGGTGCGCCAAGTGCAACAAAGGGATCACCTTCGTAGAAGTTGCTTCAAATTCCAGTTGTCTGGAAAGTGATGTGAAATAGATCACTTGCCACAAAAATATACCCAAGTAAATAACTTTTCACTCCCAATATCTGTGTGTGTTGCAAACACTACTGAAACACTATAGCTTATTCATTGAAACAACAGGTTAAAGTTTAGTAAAAGATCAAAATATGTGAACTATGACTTTAGAATAAAGAAGGCAACATAGATTTGCTTCTTCCCACAAATCCCTGGCATGCTTTCCAAAGTTTCTTGCAAAAACCCAAAGTTTGAAACTCCTGACTATACAAAATCTGAGTTCTGTATGAGACCGTGAAGTCATTGACAGCCACAGAAAAGTGTCACTTTTTCTAAATTTTATTAGGTTGTTGTCTTTTACTATTTTAATTGCGTTGATATTTCGGAAAGATCTAGCATTCAACGGCTTTTTCCAGTAGTTGTCTCACTTTGACCAGGTTTATTCACAAGTACTAGTAGGCTTGCTGGCCCAACGTTACCGAATAGTTAGCATGTGCCTGGCACTATGCGATCACTCGGAAAATGCTAAGCTAGTTTTCTTTACAAAAACAGCATGGAACTTCTGCTTAAGGGTGGTTTTTTTTTTTTTTTAATTTTATTTTTTATTTCACTGAAGTCCAAACAAGTTTTGGGGGCTCCCCCAAACAGCAGAGACTTTAACTAAAAGTAGGAATTTCAAAGTCATTTGACTAGGAAACCTGATGGTCAATGTCTGTATGGAACAGACCTACGTTGAGGATGTAGGATTTGTGTTTTCCACCAGAACATTACTAAGGATTTAAGATTTGTGGCATCCTTTGATGTGTTAGATTAAGGACTCTGGACCCTGCATTAAGTACCAAATAGAGTAGAGCACTCCCAGCTTCAAGCCAAGGACTCCCTCAATCAGGGAGTGCTACTGCTATGATCCTTGGAAGGAGTGTCCTTATTCCTCCCACCTTCTCCTGGCCTCCCTATCAAGCCCAGCCACCAGGTACCTGGATCTTCTTCAGGGCCAGACTCGTTTCGATGTTGCTAAATTGGTTCAGGAAATGGATCAACCACATCTTGCTAAGCTCGTTGATCTCTCCATCCTCAGTCTTCAGGTAGTACAGAAGCCACGTGGCTTTGGCCTTCACGAGTAACTGGTTCCTTACCGACCTCTTGCCTGAAAGGGTTCCTCCAATGGTGCCGGCCAGGTAGATGGGCTGACCTGTTTGGTTGAAGATTGGGAAGGTGATGTGTCTCAGGTCGAGGTTCTTGTTCATCTGCCAGGCAGCCAGGAGTGGGTTGGAGGGCACGCAGAGGCCCTGGTTCTTAGTGCACACCTGACTGTAGCGGATCTGGGTTCCGTTTTCCTCTGTCACATACAGATCCTGTACCATGTCGTCCAGTTTACCAATTTCCTCTAGAATTTCTTGTTCCAGCAGTGAGGCCGTGTTGGAGACTGCCAGAATACAGGCGAAATTGACTTTGGTGCTTTTCCTGGAGATGGAGAAGCGGTAAGAGTCAGCGGTAACATGTCCCTGCACAAAGCGCCGCTCAGCCTTGGCCGGGCTCCCATTGGGGGTGTACTTCTCGAGGTTTTCTTCTAAATCCTTCGGCCAGGGGCGCCTGGGTGGCGCAGTTGGTTAAGCGACTGCCTTCGGCTTAGGTCATGATCCTGGAGTCCCGGGATCGAGTCTCACATTAGGCTCCCTGCTTAGCAGGGAGTCTGCCTCTCCCTTTGACCCTCCCCCGTCTCATGTGCGCGCTCGCGCTCTCTCTCTCTCTCTCTCTCTCTCTCTCTCATTCTCTCTCTGCAATAAATTAAAAAGAAAAATCTAAAAATAAATCCTTGGGCCAGTAAATTGAGGCAGTGCCCAGAGGGGCCGTCAGCAGCATGGGTGCCAGCAGGAAGATCCAGGGGTGCGAGCCCACCTCCCACCCCAGCCTTCCGAAGGCGTGGGAGAGGGTCGCCTCTAGGCAGTTGGTGTGGCAGTGGGGTCTCTCCGACAACTGATTTTCTGACCGGGGAGCCGGCAGACTTGAACGTCCCTGCACTGACACCGACTGGGAATGGGATGCCCGAGGGACTGCACGCTCTGCCCCAAAGCCCAGTTCAGCTCTGCTTCCCGCCTAGCCTCCGCCTCGGGCCAGGCGTCTGGCACCACCGTGGAGGGACTAAGGCTCATTTTCAGCAAGGAAAAGCAACATCCTCAAACTGGACAGCTGATGAGACCGCAGCTACTGGGGGGAGTAACGGCTTCCTCGAGAAATTCTACCGGAGTCTGTTTGACTTCCGGAAGTTCGCGCCTGGGACCTGGAGGTGTGGTTGGGGAGCACGTGTTTCTTTGTTTTTTTTAAGATTTTTATTTATTTGTGAGCACAAGCAGGGGGAGCAGTAGAGGGAGAGGGAGAAGCAGGCTCCTCACTGAGCAAGGAGCCCGATGTGGGACTCGATCGCAGGACACTGGGATCATGACCTGAGCCGAAGGCAGATGCTTAACGACTGAGCCACCTAGGCGACCCAGGGATCACGTGTTTTGACCCATAGCCTCACTAGCCCCAAATTTGTCTGGGGCATGCCTGTGCCCTCGGGAGTCTAGTTAACACAGAAACACTTCCTAAAGGTGAGTAAGATGCGTGCCTGTTCTACAAGACTTACATTTTATTGGGGGAATTTGCTTTGTCCACACACACACACACACACACACACACACACACACACACACACACGTCCTAACCTTTCTGGGATCATCCAGTAACACAGTTATTGGCTAAGGTGAACCTGGTACACTTTATTATTTTTATTAACTACAAAGCTAAAATAGACATTTGCCTTGTAAAAGCTTAGCAGTCAATATGTAGAATGAGAAGTGAGTGTTTATCTTTGGTCTGTTCCACAGTTCCCAGGATGGAGGGACCCCTGTGTTCATGTCACCTTTTTTATGAAAGTCCTCACCTACCTTTTAACATGCAGGAACTGAAAGGCAGGTGGTGAGCAGTTCCTAGAGTTAGGAGAATTGCTTGCCATGTTTTCCCTAGTTGGCAGTCACCTAGCATTAATTGTGATTGTGTTTTTCTGTGGGGTTCACATCCCAGCTCTACCTCTTACTACCTGTGTGATTTGGGGCAAGTTACTTAACCTCTCTCTCACATTTTCCACTTGTCAAATGGAGAAGATAATACCTTGCTATTGGGGTTCTTAGGATTAAATTATTGAATACACGTGAAATTATTTAAAACATGAAATTCAGTAAGGACTATTATTATTAGAAATATTTTCACTACTGAGTGGGATTTTTTGTTTGTTTTAGTTTTGTACCTTTATGAAGGTAAGGAAAGTTTGCTACAAAGTTGCTTTTTCATGATGGAGTTAAATTTTTATATCAAAAATTTTTATCAAATCATGTGAGTTAATCTATTGGGAAGAACCTATGGAGTCTCCTTCATCTATGTATGTGGCAAATGGTATTATTGTTTTTTAATCTTGGGGAAAAATGCTTGAAAACCCTAAATGTCAGAATATAATGCGGGTTCCATCTGCTAACTTTTATATAGCAATACTGCATTCATGTTGAGGTGAGATTGGCCTCTAATTTTCTTTTATGGTCCAAGTTGGTTAACAAGCCTTGTAAGGGTAATTTTCTCTCTTTTTCTATTCTCTGCAAAAGTTTATATAAGATAGAAATAACCTGTTTCTTTTCCCTCCTCTTTTTTTTTTTTTTTATTTTTCCACCATGATAAGTGTACTCTTTAATCCCCACCACCTGTTTCACCCACCCCCCCTCCCCACTGGTAACCATCAGTTTATTCTCATAGTTAAGACTCTCTTTCTTGGTTTGTCTCTCTCTGTCTCTCCTCTCTTTTTGTTTCCCTTGCTGGTTTGTTTTGTTTCTAAAATTCTACCTGTGAGTGAAATCATATGGTATTTGTATTTCTCTGACTGACTTATTTTGCTTTGCTTAACATTATACTCTCTAGCTCCATCCATGCCGTTGCAAATGGCAAGATTTCATTACTTTTTATAACTGAATAATATTCCATTGTGTGTGTGTGTGTGTGCGCGCGTTTGTGTGTGTGTACACTCATACCACTTCTTTATCCATTCATCTGTTGATGGACATTGGACTGCTTCCGTATTTTGGCTATTGTAAATAATGCTGCAGTAAACATAGGAATGCATGTATCCTTTTGAATTAGTGTTTTTGTGTTTTGAGGGAAATACCCAATAGTACAATTACTGGATCAAAGGGTAGTTCTGTTGTTTCACCGTTGATTATGATGTTGACTGTGGATTTTTCATATAAGTTCTTTATTATGTTGAGGTATATTCCCTGTAGCCCTACTTAACAGAGAGTTTTTATCATGCATGGATGTTGTACTTTGTTGAATGGGTTTTCTGCATCTATTGAAATGATCATATGGTTTTTATCCTTTCTCTCAGTGATGTGACATATCATGTTGATTGTTTGGGGACTGTTGAACCACCCTTGCATCCTGAGAATAGATCCCACTCGATTGTGGTGTATGATTTTTTTATTAACATACTGTTGGATTCAGTTTGCTAATATTTTGTTGAGGACTTTTGCATGAGAGATATTGGCCTGTGTTCTCTTTTTTGTAGTGTTTTTCTCTGGTGTTGGTATCAGGGTGATATTGGCCTCATCAGAATGAATTTGGAAGTTTTCCTTTCCTTTCTATTTTTTTGAAATATTTGAGAGGAATAGGTATCAACTCTTTTTTACATGTTCGGTAGAATTTGCCTGTGAGGCTGTCTGGTCCTGGACTTTTGTTTTTTGGGAGTTTTTTGATTATTGATTCAATTTCACTGCTGGTAATTGGTCTGTTCAAATTAACTATTTCTTCTTGTTTTACTTTTGATAATTTATATGTTTCTAGGAATTTATTTCTTCTAGATGGTTCAATTTGTTGGCATTTAGGTTTTCATAATACTCTGTTAAAAATATTTGTGTTTCTGTGGTGTTGGTTGTAATTTCTCCTCTTTCATTAGTGATTTTGTTTATTTGGGTTCTCTCTCTTTCTTCTTTTCTTTCTTTTTTTTTTTTTTGATGAGTCTGGCTAGAGGTTTATCAATTTTGTTGATCTTTTCAAAGAATCAGCTGCTGCTTTCATTGACCTGTTCTTTTGTTTTTTTAGTTTCTATATCATTTATTTCTATTCTAATTTTTATTATTTCCTTCCTTTTGCTGGTTTGAATGTTGTTTGGTCTTATTTTTCTAGCTCCTTTAGGTAAAAGTTAGATTGTTTATTTGAGATTTTTTTCTTGTTCCTTGGGGCAGGCCTGTATTGCTATAACCTTGCCTCTTAGAACCACTTTTGCTGCATCCCAAAGATTTTGGACCATTGTGTTTTGATTTTCACTCATTTCTATGAAATTTTTTATTTCTTCTTTCATTTCTTTGGTTGACCCATTCATTGTTTAGTAGCGTGTAATTTGACCTCCATGTATCTGTGCTCTTTCCAGACTTTTTCTTGTGGTTAGTTTCTAGTTTCATAACATTGTGGTCAGAAAAGATGCATGGTCTGACTTCGATTTTTTTGAATTTGTTGAGACTTGTTTTGTGGCCTAATATGTGATCTCTTCTGGAGAATGTTCCCTGTGCACTTGAAAAGAAGGTGGTATTCTTGCTGTTTTAGGATGGAATGTTCTGAATGTCTGTTAAATCCATGTGCTTCAGTGTGTCGTTCAAAGCGACTGTTTCCTTGTTGATGTTGTGCTTGGATTATCCATCCACCGATGTATGTGGGGTGTTAAATCCCCTACTATTATTGTATTACTATCAGTTATTTCCTTTATGTTTTTTATTAACTGACTTATGGATCTGAGTGCAAAAATATTTACAATTGTTATATCCTCTTGTTGGACTGTCCCTTTATTATACAGTGTCTTTCTTTGTCTCTTGTTACATTCTTTGTTTTAAAGTCTGTTTTGTCTGATTTAAGTATTACTACCCAGCTTTCTTTTGACTTCCAATTTCATGATAAATATTTCTCCATCCCCTCACTTTGAATCTGCAGTGTTTTTTTGTCTGAATTGAGTCTCTTCTAGGTAGCATACAGATGGGTCTCTGTCACCCTATGTCATTTCATTCGAGCCTTTCGTCCATTTACATTCAAAGTAAATATTGATAGATCTCCGTATCGATTGCCATTTTGTTACTTATTTTGTGGTTCTTTCAATAGATTTTCTTTGATCTTTTCCTCTCCTGCTTTTTGGCTTTCTTTCGTGATATTCTTGGATTCCTTTCTCTTTATTCTTTGCGTATCTATTAGTGGTTTTTGATTTGTGGTTCTCATTAGGTTTGTATATAACATCTCCTGTATATAGCAGTCTATATTAAGTTGATGGTCACTTAAGTTAAAACCCATTCTTTTCTCCTCTCCTTCCACATTTTAGGTATGTCGTGTCATATTTTCCATCCTTTCATTTTATGAATCCCTTGACTGATTTGTACAGAAATATTTATTTTTACTGCTTTTGTGTTTTTTTGCTTTTCATATTCTCCCTTATGGTCTTTCCCTTCTACTCAAAAAGTCCCCTTTAATATTTCTTGCAGGGCTGGTTTAGTGGCCATGAACTCCTTTAGTTTTTATTTGTCTGGGAAACTCCGTTTGTTTGTTTGTTTGTTTTAAAGTAGGCTCCACACCCAGCATGGACTCCAATGAGGGGCTTGAACTCACACCCCTGAGATCAAGACCTGAGCTGAGATCAAGAGTTGGAGGCTTAACTGACCAAGGCAGCCAGGCACACCTGTCTGGGAAACTCTTTATCTGAATGATAGTCTTGCTGGACAGAGTATTCTTAACTGCATATTTTTCCCTCCGGGCTCTTTGAATATATCATGTCACTACCTCTGGCCTGCAAAGTTTCTGTTGAAAAGTCTGCTGATGGCCTTATGAGTTTTCCCTAGTAAGTGACTGTCTTCTTTTCTCTTGCTGCTTTTAAAATATTTTCTTTATCTCAACCTCTTGGGTTGAGTTTTTGGGGCACTCTCTATGCCTCCTGGATCTGGATATCTGTTTCCCTCCCCAAATTAGGGACGTTTTCAGCTATTATTTCTTCAAATAGAATTTCTGCCATCTTTTCTGTTATTCTTTTGAGACCCCTACAGTACAAATGTTACTATGCTTGATGGAGTCACTGAGTTCCTTAGGACTATTCTCAGTTTGCATAATTTTCTTTCTCTCTTTTGCTCACCTTGGTTACTTTCCACTCCTCTGTCTTCCAGGTGATTAATTCATTCCTCTGCTTCATCTAGCCTGCTATTTATTCCACCAAGTATATTTTTAATTTCATTTATTGTCTTGTTGATCTCTGGTTGGTTCTTTTTTATCTGTGTGTTAAGGGGTCTCACTGATGTCCTCCACTCTTCTCAAGTCTGGTGAATATCTTTATGGTCGTTAAATCCTCTATCAGAATTATATCCAGTTCACTTAAGTCTCTTACTGTGGTTTTGCGCTGTCCTTTCATTTGGGAGATATTTCTCTGTCTCCTCATTTGGTCTAACCGTGTCTGTCTCTGTGTGTTAGGAGAATCAGCTGCTTCTCTTGCTCTTAACAATAGTAGCCTTATGAAGAAGAGGTCCTGTAGTGCCTTGCAGTGCAGTGTCCCCTGTTCCCTGGGGCTTCAGGGAGTGTCTCCTCTGTGTTGTGTGTGCTCTGCTGTTGAGGCTTGGCCTCTTTTTCCTTCCGTCCAGTTGTCTGCAGAGGGTCTCCTTGCCTATTGTGGGCAGTGTTTGGTCCCCAACAGTGGTGGGGGTGCATTTTAACAAGGTGTGCAGTGGTCTCCTTGAAAATGAGACCTGCCCCTGCTGCTGCAGGAACTGAGGTCCCGCAAAATGTGATGGTCTGGAGATGTGGTGGACAGGTGGCCTGGTCTTCTCAGGGAGGGGCCCTGCAGCACTGGGAAGGGCGGATCTGCCCAAGCAAGGGGTTGGGGTCTTGGTGCAAACAAGTTAGGTAGCAAGTATTGACACAGCGCTTGTTCCCACAGATGGCCATTGTTTTTTCTGGGGGGGAGGGGGAGGGAAATGGCACCTGCTGATTCCTTTGTCCCTGGAGGGGTCTTCCCATGATCCTTCTCTCTCTGGGCCACATTCTGATATGAGGAAATCACTCTCCCTCCTGTGTGCCCCATCTGTTTTTCAAACTGTTGGTTTCCCTCTCTTGCCGTGTCTCTCTCTGTCAAATGAATGAAATCTTAAAAAAAAAAGATTTATTTATTTTTATTTTAGAGAGAGAAAGAGAATGGGATGGGGAGAGGCAGAGGGAGAGGGAGAGAGAAAATCCTTAAGCAGGCTCCCTGCTGAACGTGGAGCCCAATCCCAGGACCCTGAGATCATGACCTGAGCCAAAATCAAGTGTTAGACGCTTAACCAACTGAGCCACCCAGGACCCCATACTGTGGTTATTTTTTTCGCACTCAATACTTCATTTAGTTTAGCTGTGTTTTTCAAATGAATTTGCTCACCATTGAATTTCCTCCTTCATTCTTTGAATCAGTTTTATGGCTGATGCATACATATTCTTCAGCAGTTTCTTCACAAATGTCAGTGAGGAGTAAACTCTCATTTTTTCATACTTGAAAATATATTGAATTGTCTTCCTTCTTGAATAATTTATTATATATAGAATTCTAGGTTCTGAGTTCTTTAGTATGTAAAAGATATTTTCCTGCTACCTGTTGGCATTTATTTTTGCTGATTAGAGCTCTGCTACCAACCTGATTGTTGTTTGGGGGGTTTTTTGGTAAGTAATCTGTCATTAAAAAAAAAGAACAGGGCGCCTAGTTGGCTCAGTCGGGGGAGCATGGGACTCTTGATCTCGGGGTTGTGAATTCAAGCCCCACGTTGGGTGTAGAGATTACTTAAAAATAAAATCTTAGGGGTGCCTGGGTGGCTCAGTCAGTTAAGCATCTGACTCCTTATTCTGGCTTAGGTCATGATCTTGGGGTTGTGAGATCAAGCCCCATGTTGGGCTCCGTGCTGGACGTGCAGCCTGTTAAGATTCTCTCTCTCTGGGACGCTTGGGTGGCTCAGTCAGTTAAGCATTGCCTTTGGCTCAGGTCATGATCCCAGGGTCCTGGGATCGAGTCCCGCATCGGGCTCCCTGCTCAGCGGGGAGCCTGCTTCTCCCTCTCCCTCTGCCTGCCCCTCCCCCTGCTTGTGCTCTCTCTCTCCCTTTCTCTCTCTGACAAATAAAATCTTAAAAAAAATTCTCTCTCTCCCTCTCCCTTTGCCTCTCCCCATCCCTGCTCATGCATGCTATGCTCTCTTTTTCTAAAAAAAGTCAAATGAGTGAAAATGAAAATAAAAATAAAAAATAAAATAAAATCTTAAAAAAAAGAATAGAATTTACTTTTTAGAGTCATTTTAGGTTCACGGAAAAATTAAACTGAAGGTACAATGCTTTCTCATCTTCCTCCTGTCCCTGGACGTGTGTGTCTCCCTCCTTATCAACATCCCCCACCAGAACTATAAGGAATAAGAAATGAATCTCCTCTTTGCCCTACACCACTCCCCCTTTTCAGTTTTTACTGTTTCATTGTTACCATTTGGTGTGCGTCCTTCCTCAACTCTGTCTCCATACAAACATAGACACACACAGTCCCATAGTGCATCTGTATCACAATACAAATGTGTATATACATTCATATACATGTGGTTGTGATGGTCAGTTTTATGTGTCAACTTGGCTAGACTATATAGTTCCCAGTTATCACATCAAACGCTAATCTAGGTGTTGCTTTGAAGGTGTTTTGTAGATGTGATTAAAGTGCATAACCAGTTGACTTATTAGGAAGGGAGATTGTCCTAGATAATCTGGGTGGAACTGATTGAGTTATTTGAAAGCTCTTAAGAGCAGTGCTTAGTCTTCCCTGAAGAGGAAATTCTGTCTGGGGGCAGCAGTTTCAGTTTGTGCCTGACAGTTGTAGATAACTCCCTTCCTGAAGGCCCGCCTTGTGATTTTCCAACTTGCCTAGCCAGCCCTGATAATTGCATAAGCCAAGTCTTTGCAATAAATCTCCTATTATATATTTCTTACTGATTCTGTTTCCCCTGGTTGAACCATGACTGACATTTATATTTCTGTAACTTGCTTTTTCACTAACAATATGTCTTAGAGATGGCATTATATTTAACTGCCGAATCATAGCACGTCATATGAATATACTCTATCTTATCTAATCATCCTGTTACTGGTGGATATTTTAGTTGTTTAGATTCAAAGTTAAATTAGATTCAAATTATTTTCATTTGCTGCTTTGGAAATTTGCTTTATTGACTTCTTGTATCCAGCATTGCTATAATAAAATTTAACGCCAGTTGGATTCTTGCTTCTTTGCAGATAATTATTTTTCTTCTTTGAAGGCTTTTAAGATTATTCTTCTCCTTTAATATTTCATAAGAAGAGATTATTGGGGTGGAAAAATATTTCCTTCTACTTTTCAAGCTTATTTGGATGTTTGGGAATTAGGTGTTTGCCCTGCCATACAGACCTGTCATTCAGGTAAAACAAATTATCTCTGGTAATAGTTCTTTCTGGGCCAGGCCCCTATCTAAATTTTTTCAGGTCGTTAAGGGAGTAGTAAAAGTTTTTCCTGAGTTTGCTGGGTCTTGACTGTTTTCATTTTAAAATAGTCCACATGCCAAAGTGACACATTTTGGGGAGATTTGTTTTGAACCCCTTTAATATCTATGGTTGTTTCTCTTCCTGGTTCATTTTTATTAGTCCCTTTAAATCTGGAGACTCACTTCTTTTGATGTTCTCCTGTCATTGCTTTTATTATTATTTTTTGAGTCCTCTTTCTCTCTCTTTTTCCTTGGAACTCCTATTTGGTGGATTCAAGGTTTTCTGGGACTTTCTCTCAAGCCTCAACTTCTTTCTTTTTTTTTAAAGATTTATTTATTTGAGAGAGAGAGAGAGGGAGCAGTGGGGAGGGCCAGAGGGAGAGGGAGAAAAGGAATCTTAAGCAGACTCTGTGTTGAACATGGAGCCTGATGCAGGGCTCGATCTCACGACCATGACCTGAGAGGAAACCAAGAGTCAGATGCTTAACCGACCTAGCCACCCAGGCGCCCCTCTCAACACTCAACCTTTATGTCACACTTCCCACCCAGTCATTCTGTTGTGCTGCATTTAGGGCTGGGTATTCAGCTTATTAACTTGCTCTTCCCTTGTGTCCATTCTATCATTCAGCCGATATATTGAATTTTATTGCAATAATAAAAACATTTTTTAAGATCTAAAGTTGCATTTTTATAATACCTGTTCTTTTTTCATAGTTATGATGTTCTTCTGAAGATATTAATTTCACTTCTATTAAAGCCTCCTTTTGTTTGCTCTATTAAGCATTTTTCCCCTCCAGTATTAGTTGTGTGAATGAAGTTTGGTACCTCTCTTTTATGGGCACTGATTTTCCTCATATATTTGGCAGTTTTGGGTGTGGGTACAGTATTTGTCGAGGTCTGTCTCCCACGATGGGGAGAAGGTACAGGATGGGTTGGCGGATGTAGAACGCTAGGCATCCATACCCTCAGCGAGGACCACTTTGCTTGGCTGGCGTGACACCATTTGCAAGGGGCAGCTTAACTCTCCATAGTCACTTCTCCAGCCTGGAGCAGATGCCTCAGCGACTTGCTCCTTGACCACGGGGAAGAGGGTCTTTGCAGTAGGAGGAAGGCGGTCCATGCATCTAGCATCCATCTCGCATGCATCGCCTCTGAGTCTGGACACTTGCAGAGCATCCAGTTCGCAGCAGTTCTTTCCTCAGCCAGTCCTATCTCCTTTCTGTCTGTTAGAAATGGCTCAGGAGTTTTTCTTTTCTCTTGCTTTCCGGCACTGTTACAGATTTTAATTTTTCTTTCCCTGTCATTTGTAGGGATTTGGGGTAAGAGGGAAGGTGGAAGAGTGTTTGTCTCTTCCGGCGCAGAGATAAAATAAAGCGATTTTATCTCTGCACCATATTGCCATGAAATATTTGGGAGGGTTTAAGTTAATTTGCCAATAACTTTGAAAAAAAAACCTACCTTTGTCTTAAATAATAATAGTAATACTAATTTTAGAATTAAATGATTTGATTAATAATCTAGAAATTAAAAAAGAAACCAAAAATATAAATTTTACAATACCCTATTCCCCTGGGGCGCCTGGGTGGCTCAGTTGGTTAAGTGTCTTTGGCTCAGGTCATGATACCAGGGTCCTGGGATCGAGCCCCGTGTTGGGCTCCTTGTTCAGCAGGGAGCCTGCTTCTCCCTCTCCCTCTCCCTCCGCCCCTCCCCGTGCTTGTGCTCTCTCTCTCTCTCTCTCTCTGACAGATAAATAAATAAACTCTTAAAAAAAAAATACCCTATTCCCTTTCTGTCAACCAAGTTCACACATCGTGCCATTAAATTTGCTGAAAGTTACAAAGGAAAGAATATCAGGTGTCAAACAAAGAATCATACAAACAAGGCATTTTTACATTTGTCTCCTAGCAGTAGGGGAAGAGATGTCTTTGCATTGTGAAAACCTCAAGGCTGCCTATCTCCATTGGCTGTTGAAAAGTAAACAAACAAACAAAAAACCTAAATGATTCTCATATAAAACCTTGAATCAAGACAAAGTTCAGCTGGTCAAGAACTGGAACCACGATAGCCTTCTGCATGAATCTCTTACAGATAGCTTGTCCAAAAACACCTCACCTCCTTTAAAGATGAATTATCAAAAGGATTTCAGCTAAACACTACTGCTACCACTCAAGAATCAAAAAGGAAGAAAGTAGCAGCAAAACAAAGGACAGATGAATGCTCAACAGAAAAATTACTTCTGTAAAGTAGATGAAAATCATGCCCAGCTGTTTCCCTATGAATTTAAAACACTTTTTGGAAATATTTACCACTGAGAGCACAAAGCAGTGATAAAAGAGGTCAGGAAGAGATAGTGTGACTGCATGAGAAAATGCAATGTAAGCTAATTGAGCAGAAAGGAAAATAAGGTTAAGAAAATAAAACCATCACTGAAAGAAGGGCGAAATTAGAAGGATCACAAGGGACAGTAGAGACTGTGGAAAACAAAATAAAGGACAATAGAAGCTAGAAAAGAAAAAAGTGGGTAGAATTTACCAAAATGAATAAAAATGTTTAAAACACATTAGAAAAAATGATGTGGAGGGGCGCCTGGGTGGCTCAGTCGTTCAGCATCTGCCTTTGGCTCAGGTCATGATCCCAGGGTCCTGGGATCGAGCCCCGCATCAGGATCCCTGCTCCGCGGGAAGCCTGCTTCTCCCTCTCCCGCTCTCCCTGCTTGTGTTCCCTCTCTCGCTGTCTCTCTCTGTCAAATAAATAAATAAAATCTTTAAAAAAAAGGTGGAAATCAGAAAAGGAGATTCAGCATATGTATATTTGAATCTCAGAATGAGACAACAAATATTTAATATTTCTGACATCAAAATAAATACACACACACACAAAATTTTAAGAATATTTTGACCGGGTTTTTTGTTTGTTTCCTGCGAGGGGGTGTTTGGAAAAACAAAAGGCGTCAGGTTTCTTTTTCTGCTCATGGCAAGGCCTTATGATGGTACTTAATCAGCTGCATAGATAGAACTGATTGAAATTTAAGCATGGAGATTAGATCCTTGTAGAAATTAGTTACACTGATTTTATATAATCTGATTAAACAGGCAAAATTTGCTTCATGTTAAAGTGTTTATTTTTTTAAAGTTTTTTATTTTTTAATTTACTTTGTTTTAGGTGACCTTTGAGAGTAAAGAGTGCTTTGAGTAAAAGTTTTTCAAATAAAAAATTAGAAAATTTATTTGTTTAAATTAAAATTTAAAACGATTTCTCTGCTTTTTTGTTTAAGATGTTATTTATTTATTCCAGAGAGAGAGAGAGCGTGCATGTGCGAGTGGGGGGAGGAGCAGAGGGAGAGGGAGAGAATCTCAGGCAGGCTCCATGCTCAGTGCAGAGCCTGACACAGGGCTTTATCTCTCAACCCTGATACAATGACCTGAGTTGAAATCAAGAGTTGGACACTTCACCCACTGAGCCACTCTGGTATCCTGAGGAATCTATTTATTTAATTGTTTGAGAAATTGCTTCATTTTTTTCCTTCTCTCCTTCCTACTTTTCTTTTAGTTTATTTTGTTAGTTTTTTAAGAGTAGTATTAAGTTCCCTTCTTTTTAGTCCTTACTCCTTAATAAAGATATCCTCTAAGAACAAGTTCGTTGTGCCCCATAGGTTTTGGTAGGGTGTGTTTCTTTTCCATTGCTCTCTGGATAGTTTGAATTTTCAGTTTTGCTGTCTTTGAACATTTGAAATTTTTGATTTAGGAATGTGTTTTTTAATTTCCAAGCTGTTTTGTTGTCATTTAATTTCTTATTTATTGATTAATGATACTGGTTTGGAATGAGACCATCCAACCCTCTGCCAGCCCCATGTCCATCAGCAGAAGCCAAGTTGGGAGTCTTGGAATTCAGCCCGCTTCTGACAAGACCTTTCTCCACAGCCCTCTTTCCTCTCCAAACATTTTTTATCTTGCTGTTACTTTCTGCCATAAAACCATCATACTGTTTGTCTCCTTTTAAGTAGTCATCACAACAAGCCCTGGCTTCCCAGGTTATTCTTCATCTCTGAGACTTTCATCTTCATAAGGTTTTGTACATCTTTTCTCACCCCCAGCTTCCCCTCCTTCTCTTAAGACATATTTACTCTATCCTCTGAGGTAGCAGAGGTAACATTTTATTGTTGATACTTTTAAAGTTTGCACACTCAGATTTGGGGATCTAGGTCCTCAATTATTTCTCTATTGGATCCTTCAGGCTTTTAGAGTATCCCTCTTGATGTCCCCTTACCCCGATGTTCTCCACCCTCCCTCCCCCCAAAATAACTAGCGGGTAAAGCAGGAATTCTTATATTCCTTGATGAGAAGGGGGAGACTGACGTAAAGAGGTGAAGCTCCTGCCTAGCTAGACCTCAGTAAGAGAGCTGAGACTAAACCCAGCCTCCTAACTTCTAACTTGGTATTCTTTTAATCACAACATAGTAATACAGATATAAAAAGATTAAATCAAACACAGATTTGAACAGAATGTCAAAAATGTTAAACATAAGAAGGAAGTAACAGAATTAAAATATATCCGTTAATTAAATGTGAATAGGTCCAATTCTACTAACTCATACTGTCAGATGGAATTGAGGAGTACTTAAAAACACATAATGAAAGGTTGAAAATAAAGGGATGGGCCAGGCAAATGCAAACAGTATAAAAGCGGAGGTGGTAATTAATGTAATTTAAAGTAGAATTTAAGGTTAATGCACTGGATATAATGAAATAAGATAGTATGTAATAATGAAAGGCCCAATTAATTAACAAAGTAGCTGTAACAGTCATAACAAGTAGGCACCAAACATAGATGGTATATTTCAGAGCAAAACCTGTTCAAAACACAAGAGAATTTGATGAAGATACAGTTATATTAGGAGATTTGTTATATCTCTTTCATAATTAAATAGATCCAAAAATCACAAATGAGACCATAGGGAAATAGAATAACACAATCAACAAATTGTTTTTTGTTTTTTTTTTTTTTAATTTTAAATAATCCCTACACCCACGTTGGGGCTTGAACTTGCCATCCCAAGATCAGGAGTTGCATGTTCTACTGACAGAGCCAGCCAGGTGCCCCTCAATGAACAAGATTGATTTATTTCATTGAGAGAGATCCCGGGGGTAGGGCGGGGTAGGGGGGTGGGAAGGGCAGAGGGAGAGGGAGAGAGAGTCTTAAGCGGACTCTGTGCTGAGTGCGGAGTCTAACGCAAGGCTCGAATCCCATGACTCTGAGATCATGACCTGAGCCGAAACCAAGAGTTGGTCGCTTAACCGACTGGGCCATTCGAGGCACCCAATCAATAAATCTTTTGAGGGAAGAACTCATTACTTCAAAAGCCCATGGAACAGTTTTACAAAATCGGTCTTGGACTTAGTAGCAAAGTAAATCGTAAATCAGAAAGAAGCAGAAATTTTATACTACATGTTCTCTGGTAATTTATTCTTTTAGAAAATATTTTTGATCTGTTATATTCCTAGCATATGAGTAGGTAGTGTGTTTTTTTTTTAATAACTCTATAAATTGCCCTCATTTTGGTATACAGTTTTTTGAATTTTAACAGGTATTATACAAATGTATACAGTCATTTAATCATTACCAGTAGTATTAAGGATCTTTACATGTTTTATTTCTAAAAAACTAGTGTCTTTTTAGTCATACTTTTCCCCTGCCTCTCGCCTCTGGCAGCCACTGGTCAGTCTTCATCACTATAATTTTATCTTTTTGAGAATGTCCTATAAATGGAATATATCCTGTAAAGTTTTCAGACTTTTTTTCACTTAGCATAATGCCTTTGAGCTGTATCCAAGCTCTTGCATGCCAGTAGTTTGTTTCTTGTTACTGCTGGGTTGTATTCCATTGCGTGTGGATGTTTCAGAGTTGATTTATCCATCCACTTATTACAGGACATTGGATTGTTTCCAGTTCTTGGTGGTTATGAATAGACCTGTATAAACAATTTAGGTACAGGATTTTATATGAATATTAATTTTTATTTCTTTAGAGTAAATACCCAGTAATAGGATTGCTGGATCATATGGTAAATGCATGTTTAAGTTTGGAAACTATTCCATCCATGTTTTAATAAAGTGATCGTATCATTTTACATTTCCACTAGCAGTATATAAAAGTTCCTGTTTCCACATCCTCACCTGTTATACTTAGCACAATCAGACTTTAAAATATTAACCGTTCCAATAGGTATGTATGTGTTGGTAGTCTCATTGTGGTTTAATTTGCATTGTCTAATGACCAGTGATGTTGAGTGTCTTATTTGCTGTCCGTTGAGCTGTATTTTGAGTGTGTGTGAGTGAAGTGTATAAATCTTCTGTTCATTTTCTGTTTTTTCTTCTTGAATTTTGAGAGTTCTTTATATATTCTGCATATGAACCCCTTATTACGTGATATATGCTTTGCTGATATTTTCTTAGACTGTGGCTCCTCTTGTCATTCTCTTAACAGTTTATTTCTAAAAGCAGAAGTTTTTTATTTTGATGAAATCCGGTATATCAATTTTTTCGTATTAATGATGGTTTCAGTGTTATATCTTTTGCTTAACAGAGGGTTGCAGTGATTTTTCTTAATGTGTTCCTCTAGAAGTTGTATGGTTTCATGTGTTACATTAGGTCTGTGATTCATTTTGAATTAATTTTTGGATACAGTATGAAGCATATTTATCGAAGTTCTGTTCTTTTCCTTTCTTTTTTTTTCTCTTATATATTCTAAAACTATTTGTTGAAAAGACTGTCCTTTCTGTAGTGCATAGCTTTTGCACCTTTGTAAAAACTTAGTTGTTTATATATGGTAAGTCTCTTTCGGGATTCCCTTCTAGCCCATTAATCTATTGGTCTCTCATGTCAGGATGCTTCACTGTCTTGATTTCTATAGCTTTTTTTTTTAAGATTGTATTTATTTGAGAGAGAGAGAGAATGAGAGAGAGAGAGAGCACATGAGACGAGGGGGGTCAGAGGGAGAAGCGGACTCCCTGCTGAGCAGGGAGCCTGATGCGGGATTCGATCCAAGGACTCCAGGATCATGACCTGAGCTGAAGGCAGTCGCTTAACCAACTGAGCCACTCAGGCACCCTTGATTTCTATACCTTTATAGTAGGCCTGGAAGTCATATACTGTTAGTCTACCAATTTTGTTACTTTTTTCAAAATTATTTGGCTCTAATGTTTTTGTGTTTCCTGATGAATTTTAGAATCCGTTTGTTGATTTAAAAATAAAAGCCTGCTAGGATTTTTATAGGGGTTGCATTGACTCTATATAGATCAATTTGGGGAGAATTGACCTTTTAACAATATTGAGTCTTAACGATCACAGAACAAATTATGTGTCTCCATTCATTTAGGCCTTTCAAAATTTCTTTCAGAGTGGTTACATGTCTTTTACATCTTCTGTCAGATTTAGCCCTAAATAGTCAATAGATTTTTATTAAAAAATGTTATTTCAAGAGAAGAATCCTTTGTTTATTGCTGATATTTAGAAATACAATAGATCTTTTAAACGTTTAGTTTGTATCTGCCACCCTTGCTAAACTTGCTAAGTAGTTCTGGGAGCTTTTTTTTTTTTAAATCTTGTAGATTCCATTGAATTTCTACATTTTTTCTTTCCAATCTGGGTTCTTTTTATTTCTTGTCTTATTGCCCTGGCTTAAAAAAAAAAAAGAAATCTTAAAAAAGGTGAAGAGCCTGATATCCATCTTTTGTTCCTGGCATGAAGAGGAAAAATACTCAGTTTTTTACCATTAAGTGTGTTGTTAGCTGTATGTTTTTCACAGATGCCCTTTATCAGGTTGAGGAATTTCCCTTCTCTTTCTGATTTGCGGAGAGGTTTTGTCAGGAATGCATGTTGGATTTTGTTAAGTGCACTTCCTGCATTTGTTGATGATTATATAATAAAGTCCCCATTGATTTTTTTTTGCTCTAAATTTTTTATTGTTATGTTAATCATCATTAGTTTCCCCATTGATTTTTTTCATTGTTTAGGATAACCCCACTTGGTTGTGATGTGTTGTTGTCTTATACATATTTTTAGTAGTTACGCTAAAATTTTGTTTAGGATTTGCATATGTCATCATGAAGGATATTAGTCTGTAGCTTTTAATTATAATGTCTTTGGTTTTGGTATCAGGGTAATGTATAACACAGAGTGACTAAGAAAGTATTCACTCTCCTTCACGTTCCTGGAGGAGTTTGTTTAGAATGGATTATTATTTAAATGTTCAGTAGAATTCACTCTGGGCCTGGAATTCTTTTCATGGAAAGGTTTTTAACCGTAGATTCAATTTCTTTAATAGATGCAGGACTCTCCAGTTATCTATTTATTTTTAAATTATGGTAAAGTAAACATAAAATTGACCATGTTAACCATTTTTAAGTTTACAGCTCAGGGGCAATAAGTACGTTTGCATTGTTTTGCAGCCATCACCACTATCTGTTTTCAGAACTTTTTCATCACCTCAAAGAGGAACTCTGTACCAATTAAACAATAGCTTTCACTCCACTTTCCCCTCAGCCCGTGGTAACCTTTCTTCTGTCTTCTGTTTTTATGAATTTGCCTGTGTTAGATACCTCCTAGGTGGAATCATACAGTATTTGCCCTTTTGTGAGTAGCTTATTTCACTTAGCTTAATGTGATCAAGGTTCATACACGTTGTAGTATATCTCAGAATTTCATTCCATTTTATGACTGAATAATGTTCCATGATATGTATAAACCACATTTTGTTTATCTGTTCATCGAGCACTTGAGTTGCTTCAGCCTTCTGTTGTTATACTGCTATCAACATTGTTGAGCAAATATCTGTTTGAGTTTCTGCTGTCACTGCTTTTGGGTATATACTAAGAGTGGAATTGCTGCCTAATACGGTAATTGTATTTTCAGCTTTTTGAGGAAACATCAGATTTTCTTCTGTTCCTAGTTTGTTGAGCGTTTTTTATCATAAAAGGATGCTGAGATTTGTCAAATACTTTTTCTGCATGAATTGAGATGATCATGTGTTTTTCCCCCCATTCATTCTTTAATGGGATATATTATTTTGAGTGATTGCTCATATTCCACCAATCTCGTATTATGGAGGTAAAACTCACTTTATCATGGTGTATAATCCTTTTAAGAGGCTGCTGAATTACCTTTGCTAGTATTTTGCTGGGGATTTTTTGCATCAGTATTCCTCTGGGATATTGGTCTATAGTTTTCTTTATTTGTAGCATCTTTGTCTGGCTCTGGGATCAGAATAGTGCTAGCCTCCTAGAATGAGCTTGGAAGTGTTCCTTTCTCTTCCGTTTTTTGAAAAGTGAGGAGGGTTGGTGTTAACTCTTTAAATGTTTGGTGGAATTTACCAATGAAGCTATCTGGTCCTGGGCTTTTCTTTATTGGGATGATTTTGATTACTTACGGTCTCTTCAGTTTTTTTTTAATTTTATTTATTTGAGAGAGAGGCAGAGTGAGAGAGAGTGAGCACAAGCAGGGTGAGGGGTCGAGAGAGAAGCAGACACCCCGCTGAGCGGGGAGCCCGATGTGGGGCTCGATCCCGGAACTCTGGGATCATGACCTGAGCCGAAGGCAGACGCTTAACCGACTGAGCCACCCAGGGGCCCCAGATTTTCTTTTTCTTGATAAGTCAATTTTGTCAATTGTGTGTTTTCAGGAATTCGTTCATTTCATCTAGGTTATCCAGCTTGTTGGTGTATATAATCATTTTTTTGTCTGTAAAATTAGTGGTAATGTCCCCACTTTCATATCTGTGTTTTGTAATTGGAATCTTCTCTTTTTCCTTAGTCTAGTTAAAAGCTTGTCAGTTTTGTCGATCTTTAAAAAGAAAGAAAGAAAGAGAGAAACCAGGCCTTGGGCATGGATTTTTCTCTATTGTGTATCAATTCGCTTTGTCCTTTATTTTGGTTCTGATCATCATTATTTCCTTCCTTTTATAGCCCTTAGTTTGCTCTTCTTTTCTAGTCCCCTAAGGTATAAAATTAGGTTATTGAGTTGAGATATTTCTTCTCTTATAATGTGTTTAGAGCTGTAAATTTCCCTCAGCACTGCTTTTGCTACATCTTAAATTTCGGCGTCTTGTGTTTTCAATTGTCTCAAAGTATTCTCTAATTTTCTTGTGATTTCTTCTTTGGCCCATTAGTTGTTGTTTAAAAGGGTGTGATTTAATTTGCACATGTTTGTGAATTCTCCAGTTTTCTTTCTGTCACCGATTTCTAGTTTCATTAGGTTATGATAAAAAATACTTCAGATGAGTTTAGTCTTTTAAAACTTATTCATACTTGTTTTGTAGACAACATAGGGTCTGTCCTGGAGAATGTTTCATAGGCGCTTGAGAGAACTGTGTTCTGAAGTCGTTGGGTAGCATGTTCTCCGGGGCCTCACTGGTCTGTGCTGTTGTTCCGCTGTCCTATTTCTCTGTTCTCTCTCTGGTTGTTTGATCCATTATTGAAAGTGGTGCATTAAGATCTCCAACTAATACTGTATTTGTCCCTTCGGTTATGTGAATGGTTGCTTCATAGATACTGGGATCTGTCCTTTGGTGTATGAGTCTCTTAAGAGACAGCATGTACACTTGGATCTTTTTTATAGATTTATTTTTATACTTGGGTACTATTTTTATGTATAGTCCGCCAACACCGCCTTTAATATAATTACTGGTAAGGGAGGATTTACTACTGACATTTTGCTGTTTGTTTTCTGTCTTTCTGTGTGTCTCAGAGAGTTTTTGTCGCTTATTTCCTCCATTACTGCTGCCTTTGGGATTAGTTGATTTCTTACACTGACATGGTTTGATTTCCTTTTGTTTAAATTCTTTAGGTATTTTGTTTGTGGTCTGTTTCTTTTTGAGTCAATTCTGATAGTTTTTAGTCTTGGAAGGAAATTGACATTTCATCTGAATTGTCAAGTTTTTTGGCATGAACTTGTTTATAACATTTCCTCAGTAACTCTTTAACCTCTCTGTGTACAATCTGTAGTGATGTGATCTTTCTCATTGTTTATAATGGTAATTTTGTCTTTGTTTCTCTTGATCACTTTGGCTAGAATTTATCAGTTTCTTGATTTTTCCTTATAGAACCAATTTTTTTGTTTCATTGATTTTACTTATTTATTTTTATTTATTTACTGGCAGATCATCCTCAACACGGTTGAGCCCTCATATTCTTTTTTTTTTTAAATCATGCTTTAATTACAATATAGTTTCAGTTTTCCTCAGTAGATCCAGTGAAATGCAAATGAAGACAGGTCCCAAAAAAAATGAATGAACCAGTTATGGAAAAGTGTTTGATGAATTTCTTGGTAACTCTTAAAAGGAGAAAACATTTGTGACAGCCCTGAAGTGGAATTGGAAAACCTGAGCTAAGGGATTTGTTAAAGCATTCATATCTCAGCTGTTTTTCATCATTAAACAAATATTACTCTAACACATTATTAATTCCATTAGCATAACTGAAATGAGCATGTGGCAAAACTGAACCGGGGCATATTTGAGCTTTAGATGGGGATGGGAGTTCTAGTCAAGAACTTTCCAGAGATTGTTTGTTCTAGATCTGAAATTAGTTTCCGCAGAAGTCTGGGAATCAGAAACCTTAGGTTTCAGTTGATTGTGAGAAACTCTTTGGGGGATCCACATAGCATCTGACCAAGGAACATAGAAGCTCAGAATTGACCTATCATATACTCTTTGAGTATCTTTGATCTATAGAAAAACACTAGAGTCAACCCAATTCTACAGCTTACCTGGAGTCCTGGTGTGGGGTTCCTATCTCCTTATAGCCTGCTAATGTCTTTGACTCTCATTCCAGGTTGCATTAGGAAATGTCAGAGTCTTATGTTCAAATGTCACTACAGAGAGCCTTTACTGGTCTCATAAGTCACCCTGGGGAATTCTGAGGAGACAAGTAAGAGACAAAGATAATTTTCTAGCAGGAACCTGTAGGAGACAATTGCTTGTTGATCATAGTTGAAACCATTCACACACACCAAAACAATTTTGTCTAGCTAAGCTGGATAGGCCTGAGAAATTTTTTGTTGTTTTTGTTTCTTTGTTTTTGTTCATTGCTCTTTCACCAATGAAGACACCCATCCTGGAACTAGTCACCTCCTCAGCAGGGACCTTAGTCCTCTCCAGAGCTCTGTAGGTCATTCCAGCAGCAATTTGGCTGAAGATGCAGACCCTTGGTTTCTGAGTTGCTAGTTCCAAGCAACTTATTGTCAAATCTTTCAACCTACAGACGTAAAATGGCATTAAAGGGCTTCTGAAGAATAAGTACCTAAATTTATATCTATGTATTTCCCTTGCCGTATACATAGACACCAAACTTTCAAATTATGTGGTGCATCTTATGCAACAGTGGTTTCTGTCAGTTTTTGTTTTGGTTAATTTTTTTTTTTTTTTAAGTAAGTTCCATGCCTAACGTGAGGCTTAAACTCATAACCCCAAGATCAAGAGTTGCATGCTCTACCAACTGAGCCAGCCAAGGGCTCTTACTTTGGTTAATTCTTAAAATCATTAACAAATGTAATAGGAATCTGGTGAGTTTTGGGTTAGCTGGTTTTGTATTAGCTGTTGTCATGGGTCTGCTCCTGTTCCTTTCTGTCTGCTTCACCCACAATATCAGGTATAATCCAGTTGTAATTACTGCATCAAGTAACACATTAAAAGGATTTTCTGTAGACACTCAGTATACAGCCTATATGTATATATAAGCCACACAGCCCACCTTGTTTGCATTTTACTTGGTTTTTTTCCAACCGCATCATACCATTCTTCAGTATTTTGATCTTTCTGGTGAAATCTTTACCATCCACTTTGTGCCTTCCCTAAGTACCGGCCAGAAACTGCCAACTTCTTTTTTTTTAATTTAATTTTATTATGTTATGTTAATCACCATACATTACATCATTAGTTTTTGATGTAGTGTTCCATGATTCATTGTTTGCGTATAACACCCAGTGCTCCATGCAGATCATGTCCTTAATACCCATCACCAGGCTAACCCATCCTCCCACCCCCCCTCCACCCTCTAGAACCCTCAGTTTGTTTCTCAGAGTCCATAGTCTGTCATGGTTTATCTCCCCCTCCTATTTCCCCCCGTTCATTTTTCCCTTCCTAATATCTTCTTCTTTTTTTCTTAACATATAATGTATTATTTGTTCCAGAGATACAGGTCTGTGATTCATCAGTCTTACACAATTCACAGCGCTCACCATAGCACATACCCTCCCCAGTGTCTTATCACCCAACCACCCCATCCCTCCCACCCCCCACTACTCCAGTAGTGGAGTAGTTTCAAACAAATCTCAGTTTGTTTCCTGAGATTAAGAATTCCTCATATCAGGGAGATCATATGATACATGTCTTTCTCTGCTTGACTTATTTCGCTTAGCGTAATACCGTCTAGTTCCATCCATGTCATTGCAAATGGCAAGATTTCGCTCCTTTTGAGGGCTGCATAATATTCCATTGTGTATATATATATATATATATATATATATATATATATACACCCCACACCTTTATCCATTCATCTGTTGATGGACATATTGACTCTTTCCATAGTTTGGCTATTGTGGACATTGCTGCTATAAATATTGGGGTGCACATACGACTTTGGATCCCTACATTTGTATCCTTGGGGTAAATACCCAGTAGTGCAATTGCTAGGTTGTACGGTAGCTCTATTTTCAACTTTTTGAGGAACCTCCATACCGTTTTCCAGAGTAGAAACTGCCAACTTCTGTTAACAAGACTGAAGCTTAAAAAGTTCTTCACTCTGTTGCCAAATAAATACACAGATATCAAAACAATAACCATTTACAAATTATAATGGAACAATATACCATAACAGTAGAAAAATGAAAAAGCCCAGATATAAATATATCAAGAAGTATGCAAGAAAAAGAAGTATGCAGGATTTATGTAAGGAAAAAGACTACCAGAAGCTTATGAAAGACATAACACGTATCTAGATACACTGAAATTGAAAGACATAACATGTATCTAGACACAACTATTTATGTTTGATTCTGTTAAAATTCTTTTACTGTAATTACAGACATTCTCACTGTGAATTCTTTTTAATTTAGCATAGTGATTAAAACTTCATCTCAAATAATGTAGAGGTAAATATTGCCAAGAGAATAGTGAAAGAGGAGATTAAGAAGGGGAACTACGGAGCTGTAATGGATTAAAACCTAGTTTATAAAGAAGTTAAACTAGTAGAGTACGGATACAAGAAGACTACTAGTCATTTGTAGAGAATGTAAAACCCAGAAACAGAAAAAAAAAACATAACTGAGAATTTAACGATGAAGTGGCATTTTAAACTAGGTGAGAAAAGATGGATTAGTTATGACAAGCAAATAACTATTTTTTAAAAAGTTCTTAGATGTTGGGGCACCTGTGTGGCTCAGTGGATTAAGCGTCTGATCTTAATTTCAGGTCCGGTTATTATGTCAGCGTCCTGAGATCAATCGCCACCCCTCCGCGCTCGGGGTGGAGCCTGCTTCAGAGTCTCCTCTCTCCCTCTCCCGCTGTCCCTCCCCCCATTATTGCCCCCCATTCTCTCTCAAAACCAAACCAAACCAAACCTTAAATGTTGCACCATGCTCCAAAATAAATCTTGGCTTGCTTAAAGATTTAACTGGGAAATAAGAGCAAAAAAAAGAAAAGAAAAGAAAATGTAAATGTAAGGCTGGGACAAATGGGAGGATCAAGAGGCATGCAGAAATACGTTTTCATTTCATCCGGAGAACGTGCATAGTTTTCCTCTCATAAGTTTGCACTTGATGATACACATTGCTGAAGTCTCTGACCACGAAAACATCTCTTTCTTTTCTTTCTTTCTTTCTTTTTTTACGATTTTATTTACTAGACAGAGAGAACAAGCAGGAGGAGCATCAGGCAGAAGCAGAGGGAGAAGTAGGCTTCCTGCTGAGCCTGGAACCCAAACTGGGGCTCGATTCTAGGACCCCGGGATCATGCCCCGGGGAAGGCAGATGCCCAACCACCTGAGTCACCCAGGAGCACCTGAAAACAGCTTTCTATTGCAGCATCTGCTCAATTGGCATGGAGACCGGCTGGGGCCCAGAGGGATATGGAAGAGGAATAAACTGAGGGAGAGCTTTTTTTAGGGAAGTTTTCTGGGGGACAAGGCATTCAGCATCCTGAAGTTTCATGCACTCTAGCCCCAGTAGGATACGAAGAGTGCTTTTCCACACCGGCGAGTCTAACTTCTGCAGATGTTCGGGAAAGCTCAGCCAACTCCCGCCAACGTTTGAAGGGGAACCCACCCCGGCTCACAAGCAAACGCTGAGATTCGAGAGACTGGGACCTCGCACATGCGCTTTGGGCACCCTTGGCCGCCGGCCCTTTGTGCGCAGGCGCAGCGACGCGGCTTTGTGAGGTGCCGGAGCGCACTTGTGTTTGGCTTCGTTGCTTGGTTACGGTTGGCAAACCGCGGAGTTTCGCTAGTGTGATGTAGTGGCGAGGCGGGTTTGGCTTATCTCTGGCGCTAGTGTTGGGCTCTAGAGGTGGTGAAAAGCCGAGGGGAAGGTGAAGTGTTTGTGAAGCCTCCAGGCTTTGCGATGGAGAAGTTTTTTAGCTTCCAGGATAAGAAGGGCGGGTCGTCCCTTCCAGTCACCAGCTCGCTGAGGGACGGCTCGGGCATCCCGTGTGGGAAGAGAATTGGAACCAGCAGCTCCGGGTGGGGGTACAACATCCGAGACAAAGATCTCAAAAAGATCCACAAAGTTGCCATCATGGGCAACGTAAGGAAACTGCAGAAGGTTCTCATTTTCGGGAAACACGGCGTGAACGAAAGAGACAAGATGAACAGGTAATAGGGACTTGGAGGCCGGCTGCCCGAGACGGCGGGGAGGAGGTGGGGCGGACCGGGAGAAGCGCGCACCTTCCCGGGCTCCGCCTGTGGAACCGAGCCCTCCTGTCACCTAGGGCGCTTTGCGGTCTTCCCTCCTGAGGCCCCGCAGCAGGGGTCCAGCGCCCAGGTCGGCTGAGCATCAAAACGAAATCTTCAGCTGCCTTTGGACCCACTCATAATTCCCCGTATAGACCACTGTACAGACAGGTGTTTTGTTTTTTTTTTTTTTTTTTTTTTAAGATTTTATGTATTTATTTGACAGAGAGAGACAGCTAGAGAGACAGGGGTAGAGGGAGAGGCAGGCTCCCGGCTGAGCAGGGAGCCCGATGCGGGGCTCGATCCCAGGACCCTAGGAACGTGACCTGAGCTGAAGGCAAGCACTTAACTGAGCCACCCAGGTGCCCCTCTTACTTTCCATTTTAAAAAGAATTTGGGAGTGCAGGTGGGGATTGGTATCTTCTGACAACGTTTAGCCTCTTCAGAAGTAAAGGGGTTATTTTTATGTGTACTTGTAGATTTTATTTATACATTAAATATATACCTGTTTTTTGTTGTGTGTAGCTTTATTACGTATAAATGATTATAGATTAATCATTTTATTTTAGTTACATCCTTATGAAAATAAATAATAAAAATGATAATATAAAGGTTTATAAAATTTTAGTTGTGTCCTTATGAAAAAAATAAAAAATAGGAAATATAAATGATTGTTGCAATTTCAAATGTATTGCTTTACTTTATAAAAGTTTTCTTTAAAAATACTGAACTCTCTGGGATGCCTGGGTGGCATAATCGGTTGAGCATCAGAGTCTTGATTTCGGCGTGGATCGTGATCTCGGGGTTGTGGGGTTGAGCCCCATGTCCGGCTCCATGCTTGGTGGGGAGACTGCTTGAGATTCTCTCCCTCTCCCTCTGCCCTTCCCCCCGCTTGTGCATACTCTTTCTCTAAAATAAATAAATCTTTAAAAATAACTGAACTCTCCAACTGTATCTACTCTTTCAATCCATTTATTTATCAAATAGAATCTGAACACATGTTATGTAGGAGACATACTCTACCCAGAATCTCTTCATTCTTAAAGACTTCATGTTGTCCAGTATTAGTAAGATGAGAAATTCTATTTATTTTATTTTATTTTGTTTATTTAAAAGATTTTACTTTTAAGTAATCTGTATACCCAACATGGGGCTCGAATTTATATCATTGAGACTAAGGTTGCATGTTCTACTGATTGAGTCAGCCAGATACTACTAAGATGAGAAATTTTATTTTATTTTTTTAATTTTAAGAAAAGATTGATTTATTTGAGAGAGAGAGGGAGAGAGAGGATCTCAAGCTGACTCCACGCTGAGCACGGAGCCCATGGGGCTCGATCTCAGGATCTTGAGATCATGACCTGAGCCAAAACCAAGAGTTGGACACTCAACCAACTAGCCACTGAGGTGCCCCTAAGATGAGCAATTTTAAATTGAAGTATTAGGACTTAATCTCACTTAAAGCTTTTCCTCCTTCCTTTCGAACGAAAACATTTCTTGAAGATAGGAAATTGTAAATGTTAACCTTTACCTGCCCTTTTGAAATTTTAATAGTATTAAGTACTGATATTGATAATTGGTAGTACTTGATTTTCATGTGACTTATAAATCTAAATATTTAATAAAATGAGCTGTCCCTGTTTATTTAAATCCTGAGTTTCCGGGGCGCCTGGGTGGCTCAGTTGGTTAAGCGACTGCCTTCGGCTCAGGTCATGATCCTGGAGTCCCGGGATCGAGTCCCGCATCGGGCTCCCTGCTCAGCAGGGAGTCTGCTTCTCCCTCTGACCCTCTTCCCTCTCGTGCTCTCTCTCTCTCTCATTCTCTCTCTCTCAAATAAATAAATAAAATCTTTAAAAAAAAAAAAAAATAAATAAATAAATCCTGAGTTTCCTTTGGCTTAAAGTTTCTTGAAAATCAGGGTAAGAATTACTTAAAAAACATTCTCCGTTATTTTAGTCCTCTTTTCCCATAATGCTTTCAAGAACTAAAATTTATTTAAATGCCAGGTATATGACTGGAACTGCAATAGACCTGTTGTGTATATCATTATTTCATTTAATGTAAGGCACCATAGATTGTCTGATGCCCCAGTAGTTTCTGTACCGATAAGAAATTTTAAAAAATTCTGCCAATTATAGTTGTAAGACATTTTGAATTATAAATTGTATTCCAGTGTCAGAGATATTAAAAGGTGACAAAATGAGCATCTTAGAATCACTGAAATGTAGTATTCTTGAAAATCCTTAAAACATATCTACAAAGTAGGCATAATCGTATCACTTTACCTAATTGGATGTTGTCTTTGTAAAATAGTAATAGTAATAGTTATAATAATGTTATGTAACAAACTTTGCATAGATCCTCATTTAAGCATCAGGCCGAGGTCTTGTGAGATAACTACTCTTTATTTTATTTATTAGTATTATTTTTTAGTCATCTCTGTACCCAACACGGGGCTCGAATTCATGACCCTCAAGATCAAGAGTCACATGATCTTCAAACTGAGCTGGGCAGGGGACCCGAGATAACTATTTCTATCCCCATTTTGTTGATGAGGAAATTGAGGATAAGGCTGAGTAAGTGATAACTGTTAAGTGACAGAGTTGAAGTAGGATTCAAACCCAAGTTAAGCTGAATCCTGAGGTCATGCTCTACCTAATCAGATAGGCTGCTCTTTATTAGTGTGGTGAATAATCACTAATAAATATTGTACTTTCTTCAAAAGAAAACTAAATCTTTGTTTTGGAGTCATAGGAATAAGGTGCTATTTAACGTTTACAATTACATGAATTCATTGCATGTTTTGAAATAGTGCACTATAATTTCCTAAAAAGTTCTTTCACTTTCATAGGACTGCTCTCCATTTGGCCTGTGCCAGTGGCCATCCAGATGTCGTTGCTCTCCTAGTGGAGAGGAAATGCCAGCTTAACTTCTTTGATGGAGATTACAGGACTGCTCTGATGAAGGTATGTGGTAGCAGCTGTGTCTGCCTGAGATGGATTTGATTTAATTACTTAGAATGAAAATTTATTGCATTTAAGCATAACTAATTGGTGAAACCTGTGGCACGTTTACTTTAAATTTCCAGAATTTACACTCTGTTTCTTGGTGTAATACTGACAGGCTGTACAATGCCAGAACGAGAGATGTGTGACTATTCTTCTAGAACATGGTGCTGATCCAAATCTTGTGGACATTGCTGGCAATACTGCTCTCCACTATGCCACCGTTGGTTCAAATACATCAATAGCAGAGAAGCTGCTTTTACACCATGCAAATATTGAAGCGAGAAACAAGGTACAGATCAGCTGTCTTTATGAAGTATTTGAAATAATATATAGGTATATATAAGTTTTTTTAGCCACAAAACATTTTATTTACATATTTACTTATATGTGTAATAAATACATATACTGAAGTCTATACATCAGGTCCTGTCGTCATGGAAACAACTCCAAAGCCAGGGCAGGGAGGGCTAGAGAAAGATGATGCCCATGGAGAGGGCAAAGTTCCGTCCCCCAGCCACCCTTCCGCCCCGGAAAGAGAATCTTCCCATTAGCGCTTGGGAGTGAATGGTGGGCTCAGAGCCCACAAAGGATTGAAGGCCTAGAGGGGAGTGGAGGTGATGGACGCTGGGTGCTGTGCAGGGGCTTAGGAAATGGGTGCTGCTGGGAATGGGTGGGAGACTCTGACCCAGTGGGGTAACTTGGGTGAGTGTAAGTGGGAGGAGAAAGCAGCAGGTTGCAGGCCCTGGGCACTCCAGGCCCCAAGGTTCTGAAAATGAGAGCAAGGGGATCAGGTCATGACATCCTACAGGGGTATCTACTTGTGCTTGTAGCCACTCTTCCCGCCATGTACCACATTGAGGTCTCCCATTTCAGAGAGTAGTTCCTGCTCAGCCTTGTGTAGTTCCTCAGTGGGGTGGTAGCTGTACGTGGGGAATAGCTGATGACCATGCTCACCAGTCCACCTTCTGTTTCTTTGACACGCATTACTTCTACCACTGCCCTTACAGAAACACTGTTGGTTGACATAGGTAGGGTCAGTTTTTCATATTTGGAAGCTCATGCATTCCCTGAATGAAAATATTTTGAAGTAACTGAATTGTCTAAGATTTCACTTTAATGATACTTTTTATTTTAAAGATTTTATTTATTTGAGAGAGACAGAGAACAAACATGAGTATGGAGGAAGGGCAGAGGGAGAGGGAGAAGCAGGGGAGCCTGATGCAGGGCTGGATTCCAGGACCCCGGGGGTCATGACCTGAGCCAAAGACAGACGCTTAACTGACTGAGCCACCCAGTTGCCCCAGAGCCACTCTTTTAATTCCGAGTCCCTCTCCTCAGTGACCCATTTGGATCAAGAGTGCCTTATGTTGACATCGGGGATCCTGATACCGTTGATAGAAGAGAGTCAAGCATGTTTGTGTAACCCGGAGAAAACCTTCATCTTTTTTTTTTTTTTTAAAGATTTTATTTATTTGTTTGACAGAGAGAGAGCAAGAGAGGGAACACTAGCAGGGGGAGCGGGAGCGGGAGAGGGAGAAGCAGGCTTCCCGCCGAGCAGGATGTGGGGCTCGATCCCAGGACCCTGGGATCATGACCTGAGCCGAAGGCAGACGCTTAATGACTGAGCCACCCAGGCACCCCGAAAACCTTCATCTTTATTGGAAAGCTCTCAAAACTATACCCCTGAAACTCTAATTTCTCAAATGTTAATGTTTGCCACATAAAAGTATTGTCAAATGGGGATAAGCAAATTTAAACGGATTTCTTTTGTGCTAGATATATAGTGCAGTTTTGTCATATTTCTCAATCATAGATGATCATTGAATCTTTCTATTGGCGCACAGTACTTATGTTCCAGCAAAGTATATGTTCTTTGGAATGTAATTTAAAAAACACTACTCCAGAGATAATCATTTAGGTTGTTAACTCAATAAAAATACTTAAAGCATTTACTGCTATGTTTTAGAGTTTGGAGATATAGAGAAAAAAAATAATCCCTTCCCTCAAGAAGCTCTTGGTTGAGATGGGTGCAATAAAATAACTAGAGCATACCATAATAAGATAATAATCCATATCTTGGATAGAAGCCAAGATTCTTGGAACCAGTCAATGAAGTGAGTTTTGGAGAATGACTGCAGTTAATCTGTTGAAGAGGTGGGAGAGGGCTATTTAATTTAGTTTTATTTATTTTATTTTTTTAAAAAGATTTTATTTATTTGAGAGAGAGAGAGTGGGCGAGAGAGCTCGAGCATAGGGGCGGGGCAGAGGGAGAGGGAGAGGCCAACTCCCCTCTGAGCAGGGAGCCTGGGATCACGACCTGAGCTGACCTGAGCCCAAGGCAGATGCTTAAGGGACTGAGCCACCCAGGCCCCCTGAGGAGGGCTATTGTAAAGAGAAGGAGCAGCTGGTGAAAGCACAGAAGGGCGAGAGTACTTTCTATATTATATATTTGAGTTTAGAGGATCCTTTATAAGTTTTAAAATTCAGTATGGAAATATGTAATTTTGTAAATTATAAATTGTTTTTGCACTTTTACAGGATGAATTCACACCATTTTTACTCGCTGTAAGTAAGAACAAACAGCAAATGGTGGAATTTTTAATACAAAAAGAAGCAAATGTACATGCAGTTGATAAGTCGCAAAGGTACAGTAGTTTTGGTTGTTTTTTTTTTAACCTTACATTGTTCTGGAGTGGTACAGTTACTCACGTCAGAAAGATTAACTTAATAAGAAGAGGATTAATTTATAATTATATAGTGAAAAATGTCAACATGTCATCAGTTAGGCAGAAAGCAATTATTCTGACAGGGCAACGTGGAAGAACAGTGTAGGGTAGAATTTATATTCCTTCATATTATTGACTGATGTCATTTGCAGTCTTTTTTTTTTTTGCCATATGATTTTATATTAGCTAAAGGGGTTTCATATTAGTTTTATTAGTTTTATAAAGTGTGGACTCCTAACTTTTATTTTACTTTATGATGCAATATTGGACTTCTTAACCCTTTTATAGTATTTTTGAAACTTCTACTTCATATATATTTTCTTTAAAAGATGAATATTAAACATAAATAGGAGTTGTTTTGTCTTTTGGATGACTCTTTGCTTTAAATTGCTTTTTGTTTTTGAAGAATACTGATGTTAGATGATCCCTAAGTGATTATTAATTACTATTACCAGATAATATGGGCTCATCATCCTTTTTCATGTTCAGTATTTTTTTTTTTTCCATTGGTAAGGTAGAAGGATGAAAGATAACTTTAATTGAATAGACTTTTCCTTTAATGAGGACATATCATAGGTGGGTGATAAAGAGAAAAGAGATGGGCTTTAGATTGACACAAGACTAGGTTTAATTCCTAGCTTTCGTGCTTGCTGGGCGTGTGACTTTGGAAACATTACTAATTATAACCAGATACATCTCCTGATATGAAAAGGAGGATAATAATATATCCTTCAAGGGTGGTTGTGTGTAATGTTTTGTATATATATAGCATTTAATTGAGTGCCTACCACGTGCTTATCTTAGCATCATTACTGCAACTATGACTGTTTTATCACCGTTAGTATGAATACTGTTATTTTAAGCCTGCAAGTAAGCTTTTTTATTTTTTTATTTTTAAAGATTTTATTTATTTGAGAGAGGGAGCATGAGCAGGGGGAGGGTCTAGAGCAGGGAGCCAGACGTGGAGCTTGATCCCAGGACCCCGAGATCATGACTGAGCTGAAGGCGGACGCTTAACCGACTGAGCCACTCAGGCGCCCCTGCAAATAGCTTTTTATACGGACCTGTCCTCTAGATGGCTTGGAAGCACACTGTATCAGATTAAGGAAGAAATGGGGAAGTCTTTTTTAAAAATCTTTACCCATTCAGATGAGTGACCTCAGCATAGTTTCTTGTTCATCAAAGGACTTTAAAGCAGCAGCTTCTACTGTCATACCCCAGTAGGACAAGAGGCTTCTTGTTTGTCCTTTCCTTTTAGGCATGGAGGTAATTTACAAAGATGAGCGCGGGAACATGTTAATGGTCAGTTCTGTACTGACAGGCAAGATATTACCCTGATAAAGTATATCAAATGAGCTGTTTAAATAACTCTTAAGTTCCTAAGGGTGAAGTTATCTCTCTGTTATTTTAGAACAGCCCTCATGCTTGCTGTACATCATGATTCTGCAGATCTAGTCAGGGTTCTTCTTCAGCAAGGTATTGATATCTCTTCTGAAGATGCGAATGGATGGACTGCAGAAGAATATTCTATTTTTAGTGGTCTTAAAGTGTAAGTGTTTACATTAAAGTGTTAATTATTACTAAACTGAGGTATATAATAATTTAACTGTTTTTTTTTTAAAGATTTTACTTATTTATTTGACAGAGAGAGACACAGCGAGAGAGGGAACACAAGCAGGAGGAGTGGGAGAGGGAGAAGCAGGCTTCCCGCGGAGCAGAGAGCCTGACGTGGGGCTCGATCTCAGGACCATGGGATCATGACCTGAGCCGAAGGCAGAACCTTAAGGACTGAGCCACCCAGGCGCCCCTAACTGTTAGTTCTTATGTAACAGATGAGAGTTCATTGTTTGATTCAGGCAGTTTTGGGATGGCAGTGAGTTAGCCCACATCATTTGCCAGAAATCAAGAAAAAGGCTAGACGACTAGTAAGAAGTAGTAATGGGTGCAGGATTCTTTATCTCAGGACTATTGAGACCTTTATCCTTAGGGATCCTAACTGTATCTGTTTCATTCCAAGTATAACTCTTATTATGCATGGGGTAGAAATAATGTTACATCTGTGTTTTTTCTTTTTTTTTTTTTTTTTTTTTTTTGTAGATTTTAGTTACTTGAAGAGAGGTAGAAAGCACAGGCGGGGGAGGGATAGAGGGAGAAGTAGATTCCCTGCTGAGCAGGGAGCCTGACGTGGGGCTCCATCCCAGGACCCCAAGATCGTGACCTGAGCCGAAGGCAGATGCTTAACCGACTGAGCCACCGAGGCGCCCCAACATCTTTGTTTTTTCTAACTAGTTACTTGGGTCTTGAGATGTTCAGGTTAGTAGAAAACCCTATACTTTCCCTTGAGGGCTATCTCCTATACTTTCCCCCTTGAAGTTTCCAAGAACCTGAGGAGTTCCCTAAGACCAAAGAGACCATGTTTTTTCACAAGTCATTTCGAAGGAAAAGACATTCTTCTCATTCCCTTGTTTCCTCTGATTCTACTACTACAGCATTGCCATTGAAACTGGTTCTGCAGGGCGCCTGGGTGGCTCAGTTGGTTAAGCGACTGCCTTTGGCTCAGGTCATGATCCTGGAGTCCGAGGATTGAGTCCCGCATCAGGCTCCCTGCTCAGCGGGGAGTCTGCTTCTCCCTCTGACCCTCCCCCCTCTCACGCTCTCGCTCTCAAATAAATAAATAAATAAATAAATCTTTAAAAAAAAAAAAAGTAAGAAAGAAACTGGTTCTGCGGTGTGGTCATGATTGATCTTTGCTCCTAGGATGCCCTTGCTGATCCACATTCCTCAGTCTTCAGGGTGATCCAGAGTTAGACTTCGAAGTTACAACTTTTTTTTAGTTTACTACATATGCTTATATGCTCAGCTATTCCAAAGCACCAGCACCCTGTTCTGTCAGCTGGGCCTCCTGGCTTTCGCCACACACACCCTTGCGTTCACGCTCAAAAGCCTTACGTGAAGCCCATATGTTAGCCCAGACCTTCATGATGAATTACCCTTTGAGGGTTTTGCTTGTCTTTTCTGCTAGCAGATGGTAGTTGGGACCATTCTAAGCTGTTAAAGAGGTTCAAATACTGCTGCAGGAAGAGACTGGACTTCTCTTTCTCCTTTGTTACTAGACCTATATCCCAAGCCTGCTTTAAATCCTGTGGAGCGGCTTTTCTTATTAGGTGATGAAAGGTCTCATATTGCCCTTCCCAGAGTAGTGGGCATCACCTTTCCTGAGAGGCCATGTTTTGGGTTTAATATTTCATTAAATCCTCTTAACAACCTTGTAAAATAAGGCAGTAAGATGCCTGTTTTATAGAGGAAGACTTTGAGCCCAAGAGAAGTGGCTTGTCCAAGAGCAAATAGCTGTGAGACTTAGGACTTCTGAGTTCTAGACACTTTCCATTATGGCAAGCTAACTCTAATTTACTAACTAATTACTAAATTACTAATTCATGACTGGTTCACCTTACTTTTTTTCTCCTTTCATTACATACTTAATAATTAAGTAATATTAATAAAAAGTGTATAAAACTTATAAATTTGAAGTATATGGGGTACTTTAAGTTTTGATATTAGTTCTGATATTTGAAATACTCTTTTAAGAATTTGGTATTTGGTAAGTGTTTTTCATATCAGTATTAAAAGAGTAACATTGTTTATCACCCTTTTTTATATGTAGCAGTCGCCAACTAATTGCTGAACATAGAGAAGAAAAACTTAACAATTATTTGCAAAATAAGAATCCAGGTAAGACTTTCCAGCATGAATTACTTTTGGTGGTCCTCACATAGATGGAGTCAGGGTAAGGAAGTTTTGATAATGAAAGAGCAATGAAAAAAAAAAAAACCAATGTGTAAATTGCATATGTATTTTTTTCTCTCTTTTCTTTTCTTTCTTTCTTTTTTTTTTAAGATTTTATCTATTTATTTGACAGAGAGAGAGAGTGAGAGAGCACAAGCAGGGGGAGTGGCAGGCAGAGGGAGAGGGAGAAGCAGGTTTCCCGCCGAGCAGGGAGCCCGATGTGGGGCTTGATCCCGGGGTCTGGGGATCATGAACTAAGCTGAAGGCAGACGCTTAACCAACTGAGTCACCCAGATGCCCCTATTTTTTTTTTCTTTCTTAATTTCTTTCTTAATAGTCTAGTATTCAGGATTATTTAAGAAGTTAATTGTAGGTACTGCTGTCATGAACAATGGGGAGGAAATCAGAGGGAGACAAACCGTGAGAGAGACTGGACTCCGGGAAACAAACTGAGGGTTACAGAAGGGAGGGGGGTGGGGGGATGGGGTAACCGGGTGATGAGTATTGAGGAGGACACGTGTTATGATGAGCAGTAGGTGTTACGTGCAATTAATGAATTGTTGAACACTACATCAAAAACTCACGGTGTACTGTATGCTGGCTAACAACATAATAAAGAAATTAAAGTACCTCAGTATGAACAACAACAAAAGAAGTTAATTGTAGGTAATTTAAAATATGAGGCGGTATTGTCTGAAAAGAAATTCATTATTTTAGTCATGACCCCTAAAATCCCATATGATATTTTTGTGTAAATAAGAAAAAGAGATTTTAAAGTTAGTATGTTTTGTTTTCTCTATAAGCATATTATAATAAATTGAACTTGTTATGAAAATGGATCTTTTAATTTTTACAAGTGGATTACATTTAGTAAATATTATTCTATGGTGACTTGTCTCATTAAAAAAGGAACTGTCCTTAAAACTGGGGACTTTACAATACCTTCCTGGTATCGTAAACAAATGGCAAACAATAAGAACTGCAAAACTTAGCTAGTATGCAGCAATACCAATGAGACTTTTTTTTTTAAGGTAACTGTCTATTGTTTTTGCAATTTACTCATTTTCATTTGTTCACGTAACAAATAACTATCAAGTGTCTTTTAGCTCCTGAGTGTTATTCTGATGTTGTAGAATGCAAACATTCAAAAAACACAATCCCTGCCCTCCAGGAATTTGTTATTATCCTTGTCATTTTTATTATTTACTCTACTTTATTTAGTGCTTACTATGTGCCAGAGTCCCCTAGTGCTTATAATTACCATTGTTATTTTTTTATTGACATTTAATATGTTCCAGATACTGTAAGTCCATAGTGAGGAATTAGACTTTTAATATGTTCCAGATACTGTAAGTCCATAGTGAGGAATTAGACTTTGAGGAATTAGACTTTTAGTAGAATTTAGGGTAAGTATGCAGACTGAATAGTAAGTTTGCCAGGTAAAGTGGCAGAAGGACGATGTTTGGCAGGAGAAACATCCATCAAGATTACATGTTTTGTGGGGCACCTGGGTGGCTCAGTCGTTAAGTGTCTGCCTTCGGCTCAGGTCGTGATCCTAGGGTCCTGGGATCGAGCCCGATGTCGGGCTCCCTGCTCCGCGGGAAGCCTGCTTCTCCCTCTCCTGCTCCCCCTGCTTGTGTTCCCTCTCTCGCTGTGTCTCTCTCTGTCAAATAAATAAATAAAACCTTTAAAAATAAAAAAAAGATTACATGTTTTGCAGACGGAACAGCAGTGCAAAGGCTAAAATGTACGAGTGAACTTTGGAGGATTTATGAGCAGTTCAGTTTTGCCAGTACAAAAAGTGCGCTATGGGAATGGTTGGAATGAGGTGAATACTTAGCTAAGGCAAGCTTATGAAAGTTTTTCAGTCCTATGGAAAGGAGTAGATCTTACCCTGTAGACCTTGGGAACTTTATCAGGTAAAATGCTTTTAGCTGCAAATAATAGGTGACTTATAATAGTGACTAAAACAGGGGCACCTGGGTGGCTTAGTCAGTTAAGTGTTGACTCTTGGTTTTACACAGTCTCGGGTCATGAGATCAAGCCCCACATCACGTTGGGCTCCGTGCTCATCATGGAGTCAGCTTGAAGATTCTCTTCCTCTGCCCTTCCCCCCGTTCGTGCACTCTCTTGCATGCTTCCTCTCTCTCTCTCTCTCAAATAAAGAAATCTAAAAACCAAACCAAACCAAAACAAAACAGTGACTAAAACAATAGGAACTAGAATTGTTTTGATGGTTCAGTGATCTCATCAGAATCCCAGTTGTCTCTTTTTCAGCTTTGAGGTTGGCATTATTTTATGTCTCCCTTCCTGGTTGGCTAATTAGCAACAGCTCCAGGCATAGTCTCACATGACAATATCCAATGACTGGAAGGACTGTTTTTCTTTATATGTTTCTTTCATTAATTAACTAATTAATTAATTTAAGATTTTACCCATTTATTTGACAGAAGGAGAGAGAGACAGCAAGAGAGGGAACACAAGCAGGGGGAGTGGGAGAGGGAGAAGCAGGCTTCCTGCGGAGCAGGGAGCCCGATGTGGGGCTCAATCCCAGGACCTGGGATCATGACCTGAGCTGAAGGCAGACGCTTAACGACTGAGCCACCCAGGTGCCCCCTATATGTTTCTTTTAAATAAGAAGAAAACTCAGAGGCTAGCAGTAAATTTCCTCTAACATTTTATAGGCTAGGTTATATCGCATGCTTGTTCCTAAACCAGTCACTGGTAAATCAGGTACTGTGATTAGCTTAGCATAATCATTTCTCCTTTTGAAGCTTTTTCTTTAAAGGGTCAGATAGTGACTATTTTAGGCCATGTGGTTTCTCAACTACAATTACCAATGTAGTGTGAAGGCAGCCGTATCAATATATAGGTGAATAGATGTGACTGTGCTCCAATAAAACTTTATTTACAGAACCAGATGGCAGGTCGGACTTGGCCTGTGGCCGTAGTTTGCTGGCCCCGCATGTGGAGGATATATTGAAGGAAACCGTGTAAAGAGACTGGAAGACAAAGGAAGCTTATATTTCCTTAGCCTAGTATCAGTCCATTATGAAATTTTCACCCTTCTGTACTGAAAAAGTCAGGAGGCACAATTTATTCAATTTTTTTGAATATTTAAAATTTTTAAAAAAATTTTATTTATTTGAGAGAGAGAGATAGCACAAGTGGGGCAGAGGGGCAGGGGCAGAGGGACAGGGGCAGAGGGAGAGGGAGAAGCAGATTCCCTGCTGAACAGGGAGCCCGATGCGGGGCTTGATCCCGGGGCCCTGAAACCATGACCTGAGCTGAAGGCAGATGCTTAACTGACTGAGCCACCCAGGTGCCCCCTTTCTTTCATTTTGCTCAAAATTTCTTTATTCATTTAAGAAATAACAATAATAGTTGGTGGCTTTTTTTTCCCCCTCTGGAAGTCATCAGTTAAGAGCTCATGTTTGAGTAGGGCAGTGGCGGGGGAAATAGAAAGAAGAGACAGAAAAGAAGTATAGTTAATATGATTTCATGATTATTGAATGTAAAAAGTTAGGGGAGAGAGGAAATCTAAGAAGATTCATGTTTCCAGGTTGTACACTAGCATTTAAATGGGACAGGAAGAATGAGTAGGACTTTATTGGATGAAGAGAGGAGAGCGGTGGGAATAGGGAAGACCAGGTTTTTTTCTGTATATGTTGAATTTGATGGAATGTCCACGTAGTATATTTTCAGTAATTGGGTAATTGAACACGAGGAGTTTCTAGCTGGAGATAGAGCTAGGTTGGAGGTGCAGATCTGAAATAATCTGAGTATAATTATTAAGCGAAGTCATAGCTTGGACAAAGATTGAGCTTGTCCATGGTGGAGAAACATATAGAATGAGAAGAAGGCCAGTGAACAAACCCTGGGAATACCAATATATAAGGGGTGGATGGAGGGGTAGGAGTTAGTAGAGAAGACTGAGGGGTGACTGGGGAAATGTAGGAGAGGAAGTAGAGGAAGTGATGTTGAAAAAATTTAAAAAAATATTTCAAGGAGGAGTAGTATGTGTATAAAATGAAATTACTGGAAAGAAAGTTGGATTTAACTTTTAAAAGCTCTTTGGTGGTAACCTTTTCAAAAGAATTTTTGAGTTGTAAGATCTATTATTTACATGTTTGGGACTTTGTGTCCAAATATGGAAAAATAACACATCAAGTAAGGTCCCACGTGACTTTTTTGTAACTGCTGTATCTACCCGGACAGGGTCAAGGGAAAATGGTCTAGCCTGGTGAGTAGACTTGCCAACATTTTTCCATAATTGTCAAAACCTAGGAGTCAAGTGCGAGGAAAAGTGTTGTCTTTCTTACCTGTCTCTTGTGGAGATACTTGAGTTTCTCCTCAAGTCCTTGATACACTCTCCTGGATGAATACGAAAACAAAACAGCAACAGGCAGGAAGCCACTGTCGGGCCCTATCTCTGATATGGAATCATGATGCAGCTGTATTTTGAGAGTTTTAAATTTTGATCAGAAATAGTTGATGGACCAGCAGTTTGGAGCCTTTTGACCTCTTTTAAATATTTTATTGCAGAAAACTAGTGTAATGCCAAGGAGAAAATATAAGGTGACACTGAATATACTAGTCTCACTAGTTTAGGAATTCGGTGTCAGTAAAAACAGTCAATACCTGACTATTTTTGTTAGTGCTGTCTCCCTTGATCCTCTTTTCATTTGCCTTCTTCTAATGTCTCCACTTTTACTGCTCCTTTCTGAATTTCATCTCTAAAGAAAGCGCTAAGGAAAATTGTCTTGGAATCCAACAGTATGAGAACACACTTCGACCATATGTATGTTTGACATATATGTATATTTCCTTCTAAGGTCATGGGCTACCTAATCTCAAGTGTATCTCATATTTTATTAGTTTCTTGTGCTAAATTTCTTTGTATCTGTATCACAGTGACAGAGTTACTGATGATGGTCTGCCAAGACTGAAAGCATTTTCTGGATTGTCAGAAATTTTTCTCTGATATAGTTATAATGTGACATGCTTTTATACAGTTTTAATGTGACATGCTTTTATATTTTTTTCAGAAATCGGTAAACTGTGACTTAACAAGAATATATGGCCAATTAGATTACCAAGTTTTTAACCATCTATGTATATAAGATAACTCACTCTATTTTCCCCCAAATGAGCCCTATTGATCTTTAATGATCAAATCCACTATTTTCAGGGTGGAGTGGATAATTCATCTTATATTTTGGATGGAGTATTTTTGGCTTTTTTTTTTTTTAAGATTTTATTTATCTACTTGACACACAGAGAGATAGCAAGAGCAGGAACACAAGCAGCGGGAGCGGGAGAGGGAGAAGCAGGCTTCCCGCTGAGCAGGGAGCCCGATGTGGGGCTCGATCCCAGGACCCTGGGATCATGATCTGAGCCGAAGGCAGACGCTTAACGACTGAGCCACCCAGGCGCCCTGTTTTTGGCTTTTTGACTAATTTGTCAACAACTGCCTTTAATAGGTGAACTATGTTTTTAATTCTATAAGAAATTAAGGAAAACCCTGGAAACAAAACTCTATAATCCATAGTGTGTTGTTAAACTGTGTATGATAGTTATATATTTTTCTATAATTATCCCAGTTACCTTATTGATTCCTAACTACCATAAGAATGGTATTAATCCCTATTCATTTATGTATTTATTTTTTTTTAAGTTTTTTTTTTTTTAATTTATCTGACAGAGAAAGGCACAGCAAGAGAAAGAACACAACTAGGGGGAATGGGAGAGGGAGAAGCAGGCTTCCCGCTGAGCAGGGAGCCCGATGTGGGGCTCGATCCCAGGACCCTGGGACCGTGACCTGAACTGAAGGCAAACGCTTAACAACTGAGCCACCCAGGTGCCCCAAATTAAGCCCTATTTAGTTGGAGAAAATTTGTGTGATCTTTTCATTTTTTATAGGAAATTTTATCGTGTAGAACATATTGATAATCAGGATTCTGTTTTTTCCTGATTAAAATAAGATTGTTGCTTGTTTGACATTATTTTCTGATCATTATGTCATCTATTCTTTTTATGCCTTTATTCAGATGGGTGTAGAAATACAGGAATCTCCAAGGCAAATATTAAGAAAAACAGATTCAAGGAAAGGTCTTCTGTGAAATAACCTTCTGACTGTAATCATGTAGAAAACATCAACCCAAATCATAAAAATTTCACATAATGCAGTTGTATTAGAGGCTCCCAGAACGACACCCAGATTTGGTTATTCACTAGAAGAACTCACAGGTCTTAGCATGTTTGTACTCATGCCTTTGGTTTATTACGGTGAAAGGATACAAAGCAAAATCAGCAAAGAGGAAAGGTGCATGGAGTGAAGTCTAGAGGAAACCCAAGTGCAGACTTCTGAGAATCCTCTGCCTGTGGATGTGCTTAATTCCTCCAGCATCAAGTGATGTGTTTAATTCCTCCGGCATCAAATTATGACAACACGTACGAAATGTTGTCTGCCAGTACAAGAATCTTATAGAGACTCGGTGCCTGAAGTTTTCTTGAAATGATAATCACGTAGGCATCTTCTCCCTAGCGTATACCAAAATTCCAGGTTCCCAGAAGGAAATCAAGTATACAGGATAAGTCACCTGGTTTGTACCAACACTTAGGCACAGCCACTCTTAGCAGCTATGGAATGGTGGGAACCCTCCCAAAATCCAAGTTCCCAGATACCAACCAAGGGCCAGCCATTCAAGTGGGATCTAATGGTGGCAGTCTTTGGCCTGCTGTATGGAATCTTTTTTGCACAGGAATTAGAGCCCTGACTTAATTTTTGTTGTTGTTTTAAGATTTTATTTTGACAGCAAGTAATGTGATGGTATAACATGGTACTGGTTTCAGCACATGATCTGTATTAAATTGAAGTGCTGGTTACTTTTTTGACTTTTGGTGAATATTTAACCCGTATTTGTACATAAATTACTGGGGCAATATTAGGTAATTATAATCTTTTTTTTATCTTACTAAACTTTCATTATGATTCTTAAACAATGATTTCTGATTTAAAATTAGAATAAAAACTCTTAATTATATAGATAATGCAGTTTTGTTTCATATGGTGGTGAATCCCTGTTTATAATTATAAAATAAGATTCGATTATATCATTGTCAATTATTTTCCTGCCTAAGTATGCAATTAAAATTATTTGCGGGCGCCTGGGTGGCTCAGTCGTTAGGCGTCTGCCTTCGGCTCAGGTCATGATCCCAGGGTCCTGGGATCCAGTCCCACATTGGGCTCCCTGCTCAGAGGGGAGCCTGCTTCTCCCTCTCCCACTCCCCCTGCTCGTGTTCCTGCTCTTGCTATCTCTCTCTCTGTCAAATAAATAAAATCTTTAAAAAAATAAAATTATTTGCTTTATGTATTTCCATATACTTCAATTTGGTGGATAACACGTGTATTCCGTTACTTCGGTCTTTATCTTAATTTTCATGGTGGCTGTATCTTTAATACGTGGTGATAGCAGGCTCAATGGATACCTTTTTTTTCTTCATGATAAATAGGCCTTACTTTTTTAGAACATTTTCAAGTTAACAGCAAAATATAGCAGAAAGTACAGAGAGTTTCCGTTTACCCCATGTTGCCATACATGCATAGCCTCCCCTGTTGTCAACATCCTGTACCACAGTGATAGATTGTTTTATTTACATTAACTCATCTTTACCATCCAAAGTCCATAATTGACGTTACGGTTCAGTCTTGGTGTTGTACATTCTGTTGGTTTTAACAAATGTATAATGACACGGAATAGTTTCACTGCCTTGAAAGTCCTCTGTGCTGTTTCTATTCATCCCTCCTTTTGCCACAACCCTTAACTCCTAACTTGAAAGGTTTTGCTTTTCCCAGAATGTCCTATAGTTGCAATCATATGGTGGATATGTTCTTGGATGTTTTTTTTTTATTTATTTTAATTTAATTTTATTTTTTTAAAGATTTTATTAGAGAGAACTCGACGAGGGGGAGGGGCAGAGGGAGAGGGAGTTGCAGACACCTGCGCTGAGGAGGGAGCCCGATGTGGGGCTCCATCCCAGGACCCTGAGGTCATGACCTGAGCTGAAGGCAGATGCTTAACCGATTAACCGACTGAACCACCCAGACGCCCCTCTTCTTGAATGTTTAAAAAATTAAAATTCCAAGGTAATGGAATGTAGTGATTCAAGATATTCTCTGTCCTTTGTTTTGTTTTGTTTTGTTTGTGTTCATCAGTGTAGGATCTGATGACATATGCCTTACAGACTGAAAAAGTGTGATTTCTGTAGGCATTTGTCACATAGTGGGGAGGGTTGAGAACAATGACATCATGTACTGCTACCTAGCACTAACTATTGGTACCATCCTGGTCTAAGAGGTGGGTCCAGATAGACTCTCTAGCAATGAAAGTAGATAGTCTCAAGAGGTTATACTTTATAAAACCAGAATCACTAAAGTCACTAAAATCTTTCATACTTACGTGCAATTGGAAAGAAGGCCAGAGAGAGTCTGTTTGCTATGTTTTGCCATGCTGCAAAGTACACTGGCTATAGACCAAACTTTGTGATGAGATGTTTCATCCTAAACTTAACAGTCTGCTGAAGAGCTGGAGGAGTTCTGTTGTGTTACAGCAAAATAAATACAGTCTCTTTTAACTACACCTAGTAGTGGAAGTCCAGAAGAATCATGTTATTTAAGTTTGACATTGTCAGTCTATGATAATGATTCTGCTAATGATACCAGTTTCGGTCAGTCTCATAGGGTTTGGTTACAAGGTATCAAATTCTGATAAATACCATTCTCTTCTTGCATTTGGTAAATGTAGAGGAGAAAGTAAGATTTCTTAATGCATTAACTGCCTACCAATAATATAATTAATAGTCTTTCCAGTGTGGTTTCCAGGTGTGGTCTTGAAGGAATACTTTTTAACAAATCATCAGTCTTATACTTTTAATATTCTGTATTTTTCTATTGTTGATTTAAAATGTATTTTGCTTTTTTCATTAGTGGCGGATAAGATTTCTGAAGAGGAGTCTTTAAGCAGGTAGGATTTTTATGGAGTCTTTAAAATTACGTGTTAACTAAGGGAATGCAGAGAAAAGCATTTGTTGAGTTCTACTCTGGGCTAGACACTATATTATGTGCTTGACCTTTATTACTTATATAGTCATTACAACAGCTTCACAAAGTAGCTCTGCTATTGTAGCCTATTTTTTATTAGTCAGCTGTGGTGCAGGGAGGTTGATTAATGGACCTGTGATTGCATAGTTAATGAGTAGCAGACCCATGATTTGACTGTCAGCCTGTGTGACTCCCACATCCATTCTTTTGTCCCTCAGCAGCACTGGGATTAAGACACAGATCCTAGTCAGATCAACGCATTCAAATTTAGTTATGTGTTACCCCTGCTTTAGAGTTTTCTTAAGAAACCAGGTTCGTTCAAGCATTTGTCCTAATATATTTGACAACTAGTGATAACTAGAGGTCATTATTGCAGTGGTAACTAGTCTCTTGTTTTTACTGTCAAAGATTTTAGGGTAGATCTCAGTTACCTATGGCCACAGTACATAGCTTTTACACAAGCAAGACCTAATCAGGCAAATTCTTAGATATAGTGATGTCTGCTCTCCTTGAGAGGAATGATGTTTCCAGAAGTGAAGGATATGTAATCTAGGTGTAGACCATGTTACGTTAATTAAGTTTATCATCTATTTAGAGGCTATTTCTAAATGATTCTCTATTTACTGACTTCCCAGTCTAGTTTTCCCTTTAGGCTAGTACCCTTGACTAGTTCTTTGAAGCTTCTTTTTTTGTAGACCTTTTTCCTTTTCTCCATGACTTTTCTATAATCTTTTCTTGATTGTTTTTTTTTTACTTTGTTCTCTGCTTTTCTTGTTGTTTTAGTCCATTAATTTTTTCCATTTCTGCCAGCTAATTAGTCTCTGTTTTTCTCTAGACAAAATCAAAAGCACATAGAATTTCAGGATTTTAAGGAATCTCAGAGATGAATTAATCAAAATACCCTCTGGTACTGCAACCTATGTTTAACATCCTCACCAAGTGGTTGTTTAAATGGAGAATTTGAAACTCAAAAGAGATTAAAAGTGACTTACTTGGATATAAGTGACAGAAATGAGATTTAAATTCAGGTTTTTTCCTTTTTTTCATCTTGTAGGTGAATGTTTTAATAATTGAAAGATGGGGAGGGGGTCTTGTGAACACAGTGAAGGTGGATAAGGAAGGAATTAGCAGGAGAGGCCAAGTTTCAAGAAGAATAACACTGGGTTGGATAGTTTTAGAAAAGATGTCAGAATAGTGGGGTTTATAATAAGTTAGATAAAGATGAATTATAGGAATGAAGGATACACACACACACACACACACACACACACACACACACAAAGGAATGAAGGACACAGGATATTGGGAGTTGTTTAGAACGGCATATTAAAATAGAGGGTTGAAGAGAATCTTGAGCAGCTTTTTTGTTTGTTGGTTTAATTGAACGAACTAGCATGCTTCAGGTTTTCTGTTGAGAGATATTAAAATCATTTGAGCCACTGGGAAGAATCTTTTTACAGCATATAAGAATGTGATATCATCTACTTGCACCCCAACTTACAGAGAGTGGCTTAGATCCTCTTGAGTAATAGGCGGAATGGAGATTCTACACAACATAGATGTATGGCCCAAGGTAGCGGTCTCCTCACTCCACCTCTTTTCTTAATTCTCTGATGCCCTGCCCATGTGCATGTAGGGTTTGGTGGGGTGGGACTGGCTGTCAAATCAGTAAGAGAGTTTTATTTGGGTAGTTGGTAACATGTCTATGTTGAGATGACTACATGGAGGACTGAATCTCCATTTAGCTTGTTCTCCAGGAGCAGGAAATGGCTCCTACTCTTGGTCATTTGAGCCTATCCTTGTTTTGGGAGTCTGTGCTTTCATAGGCTAAAGACTTAAAGGTTGGAGAGTACCACTGAACCCTGCAGAAGAGTGATAATAGGAGTGGGAACTCACAGAAAGAAAATACTAGGCAGTGTATAGGGAAATGGAGGCACAGCTACCCGGACTCTATTTTTATCGCAGTCTCTCTTCTTGGGTATCTGAGTGCCTGTGAAGGTTTTTAAGGTCTTGCTAGTTTATGTAGACCTAAATAAGGCAGGACCTGTGAAGGAAAAACTTTGGACCTTATAATTTTTAATCTTTTAATCTGGGAATAGTATTCCCACTAATAGCATTAATTTGTTCTTTAACATTTATATATTTATTTATTTCTTTTAATTGAAGCATAGTTGACCCAAGATGGTAAGTTAGTTTCAGGTGTACAAGGTAGTGCTTGAACAACTCTATATGTTACACCATGCTCACCACAAGTGTAGCTACTATCTGTTACTGCATAATGCTATTACAGTACCATTGACTATATTCCCTATGCTGTACTTGTATCCCTGTGACTTACTATAACTGGAATCCTGAACCTCCCATTCCCCTTCACCCATTGTGTCCGTCCCCCACCCCCTTCCCTTCTGGCAATACAGAATTCTCCCTATTTCTGGGTCTGTTTCTGCTTTTTGTTTGTTCATTTGTTCTGCTTTCTAGATTCTACATATAAGTGAAATCATACACTATTTGTCTTTCTCTGACTTATTTCACTTAGCTTAGCATAATACCCTCTAGGTACATCTACATTGTTGCAAATGGCAAGATCATATTCTTTTTTATGGCTGAGTAACATTCCTGTGTGTGTGTGTGTGTGTGTGTGTGTGTATGTGTGTGTAAGAGATACATCTGTTGATGGACACTTGGGTTGTTTCCATATATTGGCTGTTGTAAATAATGCTGCAATAAACATGGGGGCACATATATCTTTTCAAATTAGTGTTTTCATTTTCTTTGGGAAAGTAAATAACCAGTAGTGGAATTACTGCATCATATGGTATTTCTATTTTTAATATTTCAGGGAACCTCCATACTGTTTTCACACCATTTTCTATCCCCATCACCAGTGCACAAGGGTTCCTTTTTCTCTACATCCTCACCAACACTTGTTTTTTTTGTTTTTGATTCTAGCCATTCTGACAGGTATAAGGTGATAATTCATTGTGGTTAACTTTTAAACAATTAACTTTCAAACATTTCAGAGAATTCGTTGCCTGTCACTCTTAGGTATGGGAACTGAGACTGGGTCTTTAGTAGGTATTTCACATCTTCGGAGAGGTGGAGGCAAAATAGATAATGAAAACCTTTTTAAAAACAGAGACCAAATTTTGAAAGACCTATACTCTAACAACTATAAAACATTGATGACAGAAATTGTGTCAAGACAGAAGAAGTGGAAAGACATTGCATGCTCATGGATGGGAAAAACACATATTGTTAAAATGTCTATATTACCCAAGGCAATCTACAGATTTAATGCAATGCCTATTAAAATACCAACATTTTTCACAGAACTGGAACAAACAATCGTAAACTTTGTATGGAACCACTGAAGACCTCGAATAGCCAAAGCAATATTGAAAAACAAATTGGAAGTATCACAATTCCAGATTTCCAGTTCTATTACAAAGGTGTAGTAATCAAAACAGTATGGTACTGGCAAAATACAAATATAGATCAGTGGAATAGAAGAGAAAACCCCAGAAATAAACCCAAAACTATATGGTCAATTAATCTTTGACAAAGCAGGAAAGAATATCCAATGGAGAAAAAGCAGTCTCTTCAACAAATGGTGTTGGGAAAACTGGACAGCTACATGCAAAAGAATGAAACTGGACCACTTTCTTTAAAAATAAACTCAAAAATGGGTTTAAGACCTAAATGTGACACCTGAAATCATAAAAATACATGAAGAGAGCACAAGCAGTAATCTCTCTGATATTGGCTATAGCAGTGTTTGTTTTTTTTTTTTTTCTCTAATTATTTCTCCTGAGGCAAGAGAAACAAAAGCAAAAATAAACTGTTGGGACTACATCAAAATCAAAAGCTTTTGCACAGCGAAGGAATCAGTCCACAAAATGAAAAGGCAACCTATGAATAGGAGAAGATATTTGCAAATGACATATCTGATAAAGGGTTAGTATACAAATATAAAGAACTGATAGAACTCAACACCCAAAACACAACCCAGTTTAAAAATGATCAGAAGGCATGAACAGACATTTTTCCAAAGAAAACATACAGATGGTCAACAGGCACAGAAGAAGAGGCTCAACATCACTCATCATCGGGGATGATGCAAATCAAAACTACAATGAGACACCACTGCACACCTGTCAGAATGACTAGAATCAAAAACACAAGACACAAGTGTTGACGAGGATGCAGAGAAAAAGGAACCCTCTTGGATTGTTGGTGGGAATGCAAACTGGCGCAGCCACTGTGGGAAACAGTATGGAGTTTCCTCAAAAAGTTAAAAATAGAACCACCCTATAATCCAGTAATTGCACTACTGGGTATTTACCCAAAAAATACAGAAACACCAATTCAAGGGGCTACATGCACCCCTATGTTTACTACTGCATTATTTACCAGAGTCAGCCCAAGTGTCCATTGATAGATGAATGGATAAAGAAGTGATATATATACACAATGGAATATTATTCAGGCATAGAAAAGAATGAAATCTTGCCATTTGCAATGAAATGGACGGAACTAGAGAGTATTATGCTAAGTGAAGTCAGTCAGAGAAAGACAAATACCATATGATTTTACTCATATGTAGAATTTCAGAAACAATAAAAATGAGCAAAGGGGAAAAAAAAAAAAGACAAACCAAGAAACAGAGTCTTAATGATAGAGAACAAACTGATGGTTACCAGAGGGGAGATGGGTGGGGGAATGGGTGAAATAGGAGGTAGGGATTAAGGAATGCACTTGTCATGATGAGCACTGGGTGATGTTTGGAATTGCCGAATCATTATATTGTATACATGAAACTAATATAGTACTTGTATGTTAATGATACAGGAATTAAAATACAAACTTAGTAACAAAAACAGAGGCCAAATTTTAATTATATCAAGAAACTTCATTCAGTAAATAGATAGCTGACCTTTCATTCGATTTTTCTTTCTAATAAACTTGCTTTTGTTGTATGTTTTTGCTCTTAAGTATTTCCATTAAACCTGGTACTGATGATTCATGGCTTACATCAGATGCTGAAGACTTAAATTTTGGTATCCAGGTAAAGTACTCTCTTGTGCAATTTGTTTTCCTGCTCTGAATTTAGTTTGTATGTTATTTACTCTTAAAATTTAGCAGTGGCCTACCTATTATCATTTTATGTTTGTGATGGAAAGTTTGTCATAACAAACCATTTTGTAGAAATATGATGAGTTGAAAATTGTTTTTTTTTTTTTACTCTGGTAAATACTGAAGGTAGAGACTGAAAAAAGTGGGCTGGAAAATACATAATGACAGAAAATTATATTGGGAAAAGCTTTTCCATAATGGAGGAAATAAGATACTTGGTCAAGGGTAACGATTCTTACTGTGAGTTTTAAATTATGTTAACATGACTTTTCTTTCTTTCTTTCTTTCTTTCTTTCTTTCTTTCTTTCTTTCTTCTTTCTTTCTTTCTTTCTTTCTTTCTTTCTTTCCTTTCTTTTTCTTTTTTCTTTATTTATTTATTTATTTTTTTCTTTCTTTCTTTTTCTTTCTTTCTCTTTCTTTCTTTCTTCTTTCTTTCTTTCTTTCTTTCTTTCTTTCTGTCTTTCTTTCTTTCTTTCTTTTTCTTTCTTTCTTTCTTTCTTTCTTTCTTTCTTTCTTTCTTTCTTTCTTTCTTTCTTTCTTTCTTTCTTTCTTTCTTCTTTCACTTGACGTGTATACTCATGCCTAAATGAAATCTATAGTGGATTCAATTATTGCGGAGATTTTTTATCTTGGACATTTTTTACCTTGGTAACATATTGTTTCAAAAAAGACTTTTTTCTCTATTTTTATCCTTTGTTCTACATTTAGACTAAAATAATATTAGAAATTGTGGAAATTCAGAAATTTAAATTGTTTCTCAAAATTTATATTGCAAAGGTATTCCACTGTGTTTTCAAAATAATTCCATTAAGAGTATACTTAAAACTTTATCTAAGTGAAGAATACATGTTTTGCCTAAAATAATAATCAGCTCTAGAGGCAGAGGCTCTTCATAGCCATATGATAAAATGTCCAATTTGAGAAATCTTTTATAGTATAGTTTTTAAAAATATCTACTCAATCTTTGTATCAGATTCTAAAATTTAAAATTTCATTCTTATTTAAATATTCATTTTAAAGCCCCTGCATCATTATAAGCTACTGGATGTTAGGAAACGTAATTGTGCATCTCCTAGAACGCCTAGAATAAAGTCTTGCTTGGAAGAAGCCATTTCATATTTTCTGAATGTGAATAAATGAGCAGACAGATGGAATTCTATATAATGGAATGTTATAAGTAATGTGCATAATGTGTCATAAATATATGAATTTTTAACAATATGGCTCAGATTTATATTCCTTTTTTAGTTTCTATAAACATTTTATTTATTATTTATTTGAGAGAGAGAGGGAGAGAGAGAGAGAAACAACAGAGGGGAGAGGGCCAGAGGGAGAAGCAGGCTCCCCGCCGAGCCGGGAGCCGGCGGACTCAGTCCCAGGAACCCGGCATCATGACCTGAGCCGAAGGCAGTCGCTTAACCAACTGAGCCACCCTCGCGTCCCAATTCTGCTGTTTTTATTCAAACAGAAATGAAGCAGAATTTATAAAAATTGCAATTATTTATAATGATAAAGTTAAACACGAAATATTTTTATCGATTAAAATTACGACAAACTAAGAGTCAAATGTTATAATTAATGAAAAAAAGTTCTGGGATGACTGGGTGGCTCAGTCGTTAAGCATCTGCCTTAGGCTCAGGTCGTGATCCCAGGGTCCTGGGATCGAGCCGCGCATCGGGCTCCCTGCTCGGCCGGAGGCCTGCTTCTCCCTCTCCCACTCCCCCTGCCTGTGTTCCTGCTGTCGCTGTCTCTCTCTCTGTCAAATACATAAATAAAAATCTTAAAACAATATATATATATATAAGCATTGAATGATGTTAAAGCATAAATGGGGATGCTTAGACTTTTCTCTGTCATCTCTGCATTTACGCATAAAAACTATTTCCTTATACTTTTTACGTGTAATTGATAAAATAATTATGTGCTAAATATAATAATACAGCATAATACAGTTCTGCTAATTTGCAAGCTTAACTTAATGAAAGCTGCGTAGTATTATTGCAGAAAACTGAGGCTTAGGAGTCATAAGGAAGTAGTTTGGGTTTTGAAATTAAGTTATTTAAAAAACTAAAGAATTACTCTAGGCCAAGCTATGGCCAGATGTGATTCTGTGGTGTATATGGATGTGCAAAATTCCTAATCAGATCTAGAAAGTTTGGGTTACAGTTTTTTACAACTTGGAACCTGAAAAGCTAATGCCTGGGACTTGAAAGCATTTTCTATGTGTGTGTGTGTGTGTGTGTGTGTGTGTGTGTGTGTGTGTGTGTGTGTGTGTGTGTGTGTGTGTGTGTGTGTGTGTGTGTGTGTGTGTGTGTGTGTGTGTGTGTGTGTGTGTGTGTGTGTGTGTGTGTGTGTGTGTGTGTGTGTGTGTGTGTGTATATATATATTTTAAGATTTTATTTATTTGAGAGAGAGAGAGTGAGTGAGCAGGAGGGAGAGGGAGAATCTGCAGCAGACTCCACTCTGGGCGCAGAGCACTACTGATACCAAGAGTTGGACGCTCAACTGACTGAGCCATCCAGGGGCCCTGAAAGTATTATATTTGGATTGTCAAGTGGATTTACAAGGAGCTTTGGGATTATAATAACAATTTGGTTTAGCGGTGTTTTATTTATTTATTTTTAAAAAGATTTTCTTTATTTATTTGAGAGAGAGAGAGAGAAAGACAGCGTGAGCTGGGGGAGGCGTGGAGGGAGAGGGAGAAGCAGGCTCCCCACTGAGCACATGGGGCTAGATCCCAGAACCAACTGAGCCACCCAGGCATCCCTGGTTTAGTGGTGTTTTAATAGGTAAAAGCCTTTTTGGATAGTTAAAATAGTATGCATTAAGTATCTTTGTGGCAGCCATACTTGTAGTAACATAAGTATAAAGTGATGATGACCTATTCTAAGGTGACAGACCATGGAAGGAGGTAAAAAGGGCCTGACCTCTTAGCACAGGCAGGTGCTACACAATGGTGCAAGCACCATATTCGAAGTCAAAAGATATGCTAGCATCCTGGTTCTGTCACTTGGTAGCTGTGGGATCCCAGAAAAACTTGTTTAACCTGTTTGAATGTCAGTGACCTCATTCATAAAAATGGTACTAATACCTACCTCTCAGGTATGTGTAATGAACAAATGTGGGAACAAATGTGAAAACACTTTGTATACTGTAAAGGCTGCTATAGAAATACAGGACAAAAATGATCACAGCAGTATTTAGTGATTTATTAAATATTGAGGACACTTTTTTTAAATGTGAAGATTTCTGAAGGACAATAAAATAAATGGCAGTAGTGTCAAGAAAAGAATGGCAAAGTTAGAACGGGCAGGTGGATTTCTAATTTGGGATATGTTAAGTTTCAGTGACATTGTATAGGTATACAGCTGACCCTTGAACGGGATGAGTTTGAATTGTGTGTCCACTTACACACAGACTTTTTTGATACAGTACAGTACTGTTAATCTGTTTTCCTTATGATTTTCTTAATAGCCTTTTCTTTATATTGTAAGAATCCAGTATATAATACCTATAACATGAAAATGGGTTAATTGACGTTACATTAATGGTAAGGTCAGCATTAGGTTATAATTTACTCTGACCTTCCATGCTCACTTTACAGAGTCCAGGGCCAAATGAGGATTAAGACGTAGATTAGATCTAGAGAGCAGATACGAGGTCTTCTCTTTGAATGTTTTGGTTTTTAATTTACATTTTTCCTATTTTAAGTCTAATTGCGTTTAAAGTAGGAAGTTCAATAGGAGATTAGTAGTTAAGTTTTTGGGGAATCAAAAGTTAGATGTGGATTTTTGACTGCACGGCTGTGAACGCCCTTAACCCTTGCATTGTGTAAGGGTCGACAGTATAGTGACTTGGTACTTGAGACCTTCTCAGTGAGATGATTTTATTTCTTTTTTAGAGAGAGAGAGAGAGAGAGAGAGCGTGTGAGAGGGGTGGGGAGGGGCAGAAGAAGAGGGAGAGAGAGAATCCCAAGTAGGCTTCATGCTCAGCACGGAGCCGGACATGGGGCTTGATCTCATGACCCTGAGATCGTGAACTGAGCTGAAATCAAGAGTTGGACACTTAACTGACTCTGCCACACAGGCACCCCCCTCAGTGAGATTTTATATGTTTTGACCTTAAATACATTTCTGTTATTGAATATCAGCTATGTACCAGGCTGTATAGGTTGAGGGGTTAGGCTGTAGTGGTAGGAGCAGAAAAAATAAGGAAACAGCAATCCATTGTAAGTTACTATAAGTGCTTTGTATAAAGAAAATGGAAATGTTAGGTTAGGGAATTTTGGGGGAGTTTGTCATTAGGATGGGGATGAGAATGGGAATGGAATTTTGTTAGTCAGGAAAGATCTCTCTGAATGTGGCAAGAGCTGCCAAGTGGCGGATGAGAAGGACCAGTCGTGCCAGGGTCTTGGAGAAGGACGTTCTAGACAGAGAGAACCATGGATCACATCTATGCATCATTTCACTCTTATGTCTTGGAATGACCAGGAAGCGGGAAGATCCGCCCCATTGTCATAATCATTGTTGTTACTGTTGGGTGTAGAAAAGAAAATGTGCATACTAAAATAAGTGCCTGGTACATTTTAGGTAATTAATAAATAAATGTTCTTATTCTTCCCTTAGGAAAGCTTAGACTTTTTGAAGAGTTTCATACCTGTATCTAAACTGCTTTGCTATTATTTAAATATAATTTCAAGAAAAGTTTTTTTCTTTCTTTGCCATTTCATTCAACCATTTATCCTATCAATAAAAATTCCAAGCCTTTGTTTATCTAAATGAAGCAGCAGCTACCACAGTGTTCTATTTATACTCAAGATGATATACTCCAAGGTTTCTCATCATGTCCAGTATCTTCTTCTTTGAGCACTGAAAACGTTTCTGCCGTCAGGAAGAGTTTAAATTTGTAGCAAATATACTTATTAAAGAATTTGTTTAAATACATCTTTTTAATGTCCTTTTATTTTGGTGGGGAATGCAAAGGAGAGTTAGGTGTTTTGTTAGTTCCTGTTGAAAGGTACATACAAATCAGTCTTCTGTCTATGAAAGTATTTACTCTGGCCTTCCATGTTCGGTTTACAGAGTCAGTGGGCAAATGTAGATTAAAAGGTACCCTTAATCTAGAAAGCATATATGAGGTTTTGAGATGTTTTGGTTTTCAATACATGCTTTTCTTATTTGTAAGTCTGATTGCTGTTAACATCGGAAATTCAGATATTTTCTTAGAAAAGGATTCGGAAGTCTTTATGCAGCTCATTTTTGATGTTAATTTTAACAGAGTATTTCTGAGAGTCTTCCAAAGAAAGACGTTAAACGTTTATCTGGAGCTGCGGATCAGAAGGGACCACGTATATTAAATGAAGAAGTAGAAGGTAAGAATTGTATTTTATTAAAAAGTCACTTGATAGAATGTTAATTTAAAATGGGAATAGTGATTGATATGTTCTAATATCCAAAGAAAATCACCTATTAAACGCATAGAAAGGAGAAAGATGTGAAAAGGAGATAAATTGATATCTTATCAGGTGTCAGCAACAGATTAAATTGAGAGTGCCACTGCAGGAACTAAATTACTGGTTCCATTTCAAGATACTCTAAGACCTAAGGAACATCAGGAAATAAGAGGAAAAGAGCAAAAGAGGGAATGATGAGAAAGGCGGAGAGTACCGGGAGTAAATGAAGGGCAAAGGCAGCTCTTTATAGTGGAAGGTGGTAACATAAAATAATTCTTTAGAAGGAAGAGCAGAGTATTTGAAATGCAGGAAAAATATCAAGTGAGCTTCCAGTACCAAAGTTTGTCAGAGTAGTATGCCAAAATTTTTCCACTCTTCCTGATTTCCTCACTGTTGGGAAGACATTAAGGACCGGCGTAGCTGATTATGCAGAGCTATGTCCTAGTCGGCTATAAATGTATATATCTTAATGTCATACAAAATGGTGGCACTTCATAAGATAGTACCATTTAGTGCAAAATAAGAGAATTGAAAGGAAGAAGAGAGCAGGGTCAGTTAGGGGGAGATCAAGGAAGCTTTCGCCCTGATAAAAAGTCCATTAGAAAGTTTATGACTTTTTTTTTAAATTTTATTTATTTATTTGACACAGAGAGAGAGACAGCGAGAGAGGGAACACAGGCGGGGGGGTGGGAGAGGGAGAAGCAGGCTTCCCGCCAAGCAGGGAGCCCAATGTGGGGCTCGATCTCAGGACCCCGAGACGATGACCTGAGCTGAAGGCAGACGCTTAACAACTGAGCCACCCAGGCACCCTGAAAGTTTATGACTTTTAATACATTTTCAGTTTTGGAGAATCGATAGGAACTTGAGGCTTTTTCTAGAAGGTTAAGTTAAGGTAAAGGAATGTGGCAGCAGACTCCGTATGGACCAGAATTTCTCAAATTGTAGTGAATCATCCGAGACCTTGTTAAAAATGCAATTGTGAGCAGCAGGTCTGGGATTCTGCATTCTGACCTCTCAGGTGATGCCAGTGTTGGTGGTCCTTGGGTCATGTGCTCCGTACGTAGCAAGGATGTAGACTTCCCTATAGAGAAATCTGGAAGGGCCACTGGATAGTTCAAGACATAATAGGATCAAGGAAGAGCATGACTTTGTTTTTATTGCTGAGCATGTTTTTAGCTAGAGGGGAGCAAGGAGATGGAGAAAGAGAGGTTATAGATGTAAGATACTGCTGCCACACCAAGAGGAAAGAAGCGGTGGAGATAATCCATAATCAAAGGGATGTAAAAGCAGAACAGTCAAGACCATAGATCCAGAAATTACTTTTTTTAAAGACTTATTTATTTATCTTAGGGAGAGAGAGAGAGAGAGAGAGAGCGCGAGCAACCAGGGCGAGGGGCAACGGGAGAGGGAGAGAGTATCCTTAAGCAGACTCCCTGCTGAGCCTGGAGCCCGATGCGGGGCTCAGTCCCAGGACCCCGACATCATGACCGGAGCTGAAATCAAGAGCCAAGACACCCAACTGACTGTGCCACCCAGGCGCCCCCAGAAATTACTTTTGAAGAAGGTGGATAGTGAAGGGAAGGAGGGAAGAAAGAAAGTCGTGGTAGCTAGGAAATTTTGGAGTTGATGAGGAAACTTGAGAGAATTCACTTTAGATGGCTTGAGTGTATTTGCACTAAAGCAGATTAAATTACAGCTGCTCCACAAAGAATACTGAAAGCAGATGGAATGCTAAACTTGGGGTAAAACAGCCACTCATTCATCCTCCTGAGATCTATGGGACATCAAAGATCTATGTTGTATTGGTATTCATTATTCAAATGAGATTAATTTGAATATGGAAGCTTTGGCTGTTTTTCTTTTTTAAGATAGCTAATTTTTTGATATGATAGCTGTTTCAAAAAAACCTTTTAAAGACTAACATGATCTACCAAATCAAACTAATTTTGGAAACAAAAGAGATTATCGCGTTCATTCCCTAAATGCTAAAATTGTTATTATCAGTAAGTATGACACTGATTTTGAAATACAAAAGATTTTCAGTATCTAAAAATTCTGTGGCGATTAAATTGATTTTTTTTCCATTTTGGTAGTCCTATTTCCATACTGAAAGCGTATTATACATTATTTCCTTTTTTTCCCCAAGATTTTATTCTTTGAGAGAGAGAATGAGAGAGAGAGAGAGTATGAGAGGGGGGAGGGTCAGAGGAGAAGCAGACTCCCCGCTGAGTGGGGAGCCCGATGCGGAACTCGATCCCAGGACCCTGGGATCATGACCTGAGCCGAAGGCAGCCGTTTAACTGACTGAGCCACCCAGGCACCTCCCTTTATTATTTTTAATGAATAAATGGAATACTGGTTTTAAGGAGCACTATATTATTTAAAAATAATATGTGGAAAGTCAGTTTTCATTCTACTAAGATACTCAGTCTATTGATTAACCACATCTAATGTGTGCTCTACTTAATGTACCAGTTAATTCCATGCCTTTTATCAGTCATGTGATCAGGTCTGTACTCATAAATCGTACAATATTTTTTTCACCCCTGTAGTTTTAGGTTCTTTCTTTACTTGTAGAATTAACACTGTGTTTTCAAAAGATTTTCAATGATCTCCTAGAGTAGTGAGTACAGGCAAGAAATGCAAAGTTATTTACCTCTGCAAGTGACTTGTTTGCTGTTACTTCTTCCCGAGCTTGGTAGATTCAAGAAGGAGGACTTCTAAAATACCTACAGGTTCCTGTAACAAAGGAAGATCTGAAACAAAAATTAGAAATACAAGCAACTTAAAACAGTTCATGTGGATTGTTTCTCTTCTCTCTTGATGCCTTTTATAAAGTAGTGAGCAAAGTTAGTTCTCTAGGGACCCACGATTGTGTGCTTATTCATTTAATACAGATTTATTCTGTACTGTGCCCTGATAATTTTATATCCTCAATATTTCTGGACCCATTCTGTCAGTTCAGGTGTACTTCCTCTTTATTTTGCAGTACTGCCTTGTAATTCATCTCCCATCTTGTGTGACAGTGCCCCTCAAATTCATCCCTCTCCACGGCATTTAGAGTGATCTGTCTCAAATGTCAATATGACTAGGAACCACTGTTGAAAATATATTTGTGTCCAGGTATCTTAAACTTACATATAAAGCTTTCATAATCTTGACTTCTGCCAAACTCTCTAGCCCTTTCTGCCGTCTGCCCTTTTCTCTGGCATTCTGAACTGCTGCTGATGTCTTCCTCTTAGATCCCTGTATTACCCTGTTGTGTGCTTCTCTCCCTTTTAGACAAATATTTACCCTGTCGTGTGTTCTCTCCCTTGTCTTCCTACAGCCTTGCATACTCTCCCTGTTTTCCTCCCTCTAATCCCTTTGAATCTGGCTGACCTCACTGTTTTCAGTTTCGGTTCAGGCATTATGTCCAGGAAAACCATTCCTGACACCTTTTATCTACGTGCTTCTTGAAACCTGGGTGCCTAGCACTTACTGGGAACTCAGTAAATAATTACTGAGTAAAATGAAGACAGTTTACATAGAGATGACTTAAGAGATTGCCCCATATAGGGGCACCTGTGTGGCTCAGTCGGTTGCGCGTCCAACTCTTGATTTCGGCTCAGGTCATGAGCTCAGAGTTGTGAGATCGAGCCCCTGTGTGGCTCAGTGCTGGGCTTGGAGCCCGGTCAAGATTCTCTCTCTCTCTCTCTCTCTCTCTCTCTCTCTCTCTCTCTGCTCCTCCCCCTCTCTAAAAAAAAGAGAGAGAGAGAGAGAGAGATTGTCCCATATAGTCCAGGAGCCAAAGAAATAGATATAGAAAGAAGTAATTTACAGTTCAGGTGGTGAAGATACACTAGAAAAATCTGTAAAGTACTAAGGTACCCCTGAAGAAAGAGACACCTATTAATCTGGGGAAGACTAGCCATAATCAAGGATGACTTTACATAGCAGTCTGTGTCCTAAAAGATGTGAAGAAATTTATCAAGTAGGAGAGGAAAACATTTCAGGAATGTTTACACTCAGCAGCGACATACACCCATAGGAAGCTTGTACACTAATAAAGGCATAAAAAATCCTAATAATTTTGGAAACCATGAATAATGTTGTAGCTGAGGCTTTGGGTGTTAAGAGGTGCTGTTACAAGGTAAAGAATAGTCTGTTGTGATTTTACATGTTTCTGCTGCATTTTAAAATTTTGTTTCTGAGTGTTTTGTTCATTGATGTGAGGTGGATGAACTTGTGAATGAATCGTTGAGATGTTTGTATGTCTTTAACCTGGTGACATTTAGTATTTCCCAAATGGTTTGTTGAAGTTTCCGGTAATTAAAAGTGTTTCTTAAAGTAAATATTCAGCTAAAGATTAAGTTTAATTTGAACTATCAATAGATGAAATGTTATTTTCTGTTTTTAAGAAGGATATAGCTTTTATCTAACCATTCTCAGTAGTCCATTTTAACTAAATATATAGATTTGCCAGGAGAACGAGACTTAGAAAGGACATCAGAGGAAGAGCAAAAAAGACTTGATGAAAGGGACAATAAGCACTTACAGGTATGTAAAAAGTTAAATTTAAATGTAAATTTCCGCTTTTATATTGTTTTTCCTGCTTTAATAACGTAACATAGTTCAAATGAAATTATCTTTTGAATGGACATATTGAAGTCAATAGATTATAATTTAATATTTAGTTTTTATAAAATTTTACAAGTTACAAACCTTAAACTATTGTTAGAATTTATAGTAACTTATAGCTAAACTTCATCCTTGGAATTGAGAGGAAAAAAAAATTCCTGAACAGTGTTTGCTTCTTCCATTTTTGTCACTTTTTATGTGATAAAGAAGGTAACACCAAATATTGAATCATATGTTTAAACAGTTGAAATTATGAGCAGCGTAATAATGATGACTACTGACTTAGATCCACGTAGAAGGAGTAATTATCCTCAGTGGTTCCAAATGTGCAGTTCTGTATTGCCCATCACTAATGCCAAGATTAAAGATTTATTTTGCCTTGTGATCTCTGTGTAGTTGACTTCAGAGAGTGGGGTCATAAAGTCAGCACAATTGCCAATTGCCTAGAATCCCACCTTCCAGGATGGGACCTTTGTAGTTGGGTAATAAACCATAACTCTTTCAGTTATTTCATTTCAGCGTAGGAAATCAGTATTATTAACATTTTTCTTATCCACTCTCAGTGGACATTATATTAAAGCTGGATAGAAGCAGATAATTATAGTGATGTATAACACTATCATAGTATATAATTTGAATTAAGATTTAGGAATTTTCTTTCTGATTGATGTTAATTGATTTTGGCTCCTAATAACTTAAAATTTGCCTATTCTCTAGTTATTAGTCTTTAAAGAAAATCCTCAAATGCACGGTAGGGGCTATGTAAGGTATGGTGAGGTAAAATGTTTTTAAGTTTGTCACATTAAAAATAATGTAATTCATTTTTTGGTAGATGGAACATGGAATGAATTGTTTATTTCCAAAAAACTGACAAAGTTAAGTTGATGGATTTATGTTTTTCTTCTGTCTTAAGCTAGGGCGAGTTATTTTTCGCTTCTTTGTTACAATCCAGTGACTTGGGAGCAGCTTAACATAGATTAAGAAATCTAACAGTTAAATTTTAATTATTTTCTAATTTTTCTTTGTCCATACTTGATTACTTAAGGATAAAGTTATTTTACAAACATGTATCCTGGCAGAAAAGACATCTGAAAATCAAACCAAGCAAATTAATGTTCCACTTTTGCATCTGCAAAAAAAGTCTCGAGAACCAGAGATGAATAAGAACTGTGATAGAGAGGCTCGTGTAGCTGTATATTCAGAACATCCTCCTGTGCAAAAGCATGAGGAACTCTGGATCAAACAAGGCAAATTAGAGTGGAAAAACAATTTAAAACTCATCACCAGTGAGTTAAAGCGGAAGTTTGGTAAAACTTGTCAAAGACACAAAATTCCTCCTTATCCTAAGGAAGAGTCACTACATGGTAACTTTAAAGAAGGAGCAAACGTAATGGAAATACCTTCTAACTTGACAAATGACAGACTCGATTGTGAGAAAAGGGATACATTTGCAGTGCCTGTCCCTCTAGTATTTCAGGCATCTGCTGAACAAAAAACGTCTAGTCTCAAATATGCTTGGCAGTCATCTTCTGATTTTACTTTAAGTGAAAATAAATCGGACTGTGAAAATGGTCACAAACCAGACACTGAGCATGTTTTTAACAAAAATAAGAGTTTTAAAAGTGATACAGAAAATAAAAAAGTAAGGAACCCACTCGCTATGTTTGAAGTGAAAGAAGACCAAGAGCTTGACATGCCAATGGCAAAAAGTATGAACCAAAGTAGCACTAATTCTAAATTAGAGATGGGACATATACCTCAGTCTAGTCATTCGGAAAGCCTTTGTGACAAAAGGTTTTCCAGCTCCAATGAGGTGAGACAGATGGCTCAAATAAAAAGGCACAATAGTTCTGCTGTTACAGACACTTACAAGAAGACAAAAGACTTGTTCCGGAAGCCATTCTGTGCAGATAATGACAGTACTAATAACTATAGAAGTATGGAACCCGAAGTAGAAAATGAGAGTTCTTCTCCACCATGTAGTTACGGAACATCAGAAGTATATCTAAAAGAAGAAATACAGCAAGATGTTCAAAAGGTTAAGAACGAGATAGGCATGTTACAGATAGACTTCCTGGATTTGGAAAAAGAGAAAGTTCAACTTCAAAAAGAGGTAAGAGGTTCACTTTGCTGCTGCTCTTTTGTTTTTTTCTCTTTATCAGTTATCTGAGTCATTTTGATTTTCCACTTAGGAGAAGAGATCGTGTATAAAATGGGGTTGTCTAAATACGTGATTGTGTTCGGAAATAGCTTATTTCTGCTATCTAAATGATAGGAGTGCAGGAAAGCATTCTTATGATTTGTTTTCCTTAGGTTTCTCCGTCAGTCTCCCAAGTGGCATGTGAACTTGGGAACGAATTTAGCTATGCACCATGTGACCTCATGAACCCGAGTAACCGTAAAGAAAATTCCTTAAAAAATGCAATTATCGGGGAGCCTGGGTGACTCAGTCGTTAAGCATCTGCCTTCGGCTCAGGTCATGATCCCGGGGTCCTGGGACGGAGCCCCGCATCGGGCTCCCTGCTCATTGGGAAGCCTGCTTCTCCCTCTCCCACTCCCCCTGCTTGTGTTCCATCTCTCTCTGTGTCTCTCTCTGTCAAATAAATAAATAAAATCTTTAAAAAAAAAAAAAACTTAAAAAAAATGCAGTTATCTTGGCACGTCTGGGTGGCACAGTCGAGCATCCGACTCTTGGTTTTGGCTTGGGTTTTGATCTCAGGTTCGTGAGATTGAGCCCCACGTTTGGCTCTGTGCTCAGTGTGGAGTGTGCTTTAGTTTCTCTCTCCTTCTCCCTCTGCCCTTCCTGCTCATGCTCTCGCTCTCTGTCTCTCAAATAAATAAATCTTTAAAAAATATATAATAATCTCTAGTGTTTTGTTTTTTTTTTAAGTTTTCTTTCTTTATTTATTTGAGAGAGCGCGCACGTGTGTGCACGAGCATGAGCCGGGGGAGAGGCAGAGGGAGAGAGAGAGGGAGAAGCAGACTCTGCTGAGCAGGGAGCCTGACATGGGGCTCCATCCCAGGCCCCTGGGATCATGACCTGAGCTGAAGGCAGACGCTTAACCGCTGAGCCATCCAGGTGCCCCATCTCTAGGGTTTTTATTTTTATCTATTGGCTTAAATATAAACTGCGTTTCCATAAACAATAAAATGGGAAAGAAGCAATGACTAAGAGAAAAGATATAAACAAATATTTCAGCTAAACCTATTTATTGTTTCAGTATGTGCAATCTTTTCTGCTTTGTACTCTTGGAACTTAGAATTCCAACAGGACCACGTTGAGATATTTTTAATAACAAATATTTGGATTATCACTTTCTTCCTCCACATTTTTTAAAAACAGACTCTTTTTTTAAGATTTATTTATTTATTGAGAGAGCATAAGCCAAGGGGAGGGCTAAAGGGAGAGAGGGAGAGAGAGAGAGAGGTAGGTAGACTCCCCACTGAGCATGGAGCCTGATGCGGGGCTCAATCCCACAACCTCGAGATCATGAGCTGAGCCAAAATCAAGAGTCAGAGGCCCAACTGACTGAGCCACCCAGGCGCCCCCCTCCACTTTTTTTGGTCACCATTCTCACATGTTTCTGTTGAGTCAGACCTTCATATTATGTTTAATAAAGTATGGTACATTTTGACATGTATGATTTTTATAATGTAGGTAGCAGAAACCTTCAGAAACCTTCAGTATTTAACTCGAAGGGAGAAAATGGACTTTTGAGGTGAATTGAGTTTTAAAAATAGACAAAAATCTAGAGATATCCTCCTTTAAAAGAAGAAGTAGCTAAGCACCGTGTCCCCAATTAAGATATGAAATTACTGTGCCAGTGTCATACTTTTAATGTATCTGATTAATTTAATGAATGTGTTTGATAACTTACCTGATTCAGCATCAAAGAATTGTATCATCTCTTTCGGTGCCATAAGATGCTAGGTAATGCCACTTTAGGAACTTTGGACCAAATTAACCTTTTTTTGGTTTTACTCCCATTTATCAGTGGAAAACAGGATTAAAGTTGATAATTACTTTTATATCCTCTAGCTATAAAATTTTATGGTTTTTGAATGTGGAATTTGGGGAGCATTACTCATTTCCCAAAATTCTACACTAACAGTTTCACTCTGTTCTTTTTGTGTTGTGGTGAACTTTGGTTCATATATTTTAATGAACACTGTCACTTTTTTGATAGCCCTAGGATCCAAATGAAAAAAAGAATTGTAAAAGGTAGTTGGGGAAAAAATAGCTCAGTGTAGAAAGAGGAAAACTTCTGTTTGTTCCTGGAGCACCACAATGTCACATCCTTTAAATCTGGCTGTTTTTGCAAAATCCAGGTGGTAAGGACAGAAGATGACACATTTTGTGTCTTTGTCTTTTTATTTCTTTGTATCTGCTGGTCAGATGGGGTGGGGTGGGGAATGGTAGGGAGCAAACCGTGGATATGAATACAAAATTAAGAAAGCCCTTTTTCAAATTTGGGAAAATTCTGTTTTAATTAATTAATTATTTTTTAAGATTTTATTTGTCAGAGAGAGAGAGAGAGAGAGAGAGCACAAGCAGGAGGAGCGGCAGGCAGAGGGAGAAGCAGGCTTCCCACTGAGCAAGGAGCCTGATGCGGGCCTCGATCCCAGGACCCTGGATCAGACCCGAGCCGAAGGCAGACGCTTACCCAGCTGAGTCACCCACGCGTCCCAATTCTGCTGTTTTTATTCAAACAGAAATGAAGCAGAATTTATAAAAATTGCAATTATTTATAATGATAAAGTTAAACACAAAATATTTTTATCGATTAAAATTATGACAAACTAAGAGTCAAATGTTATAATTAATGAAAAAAAGTTCTGGGATGCCTGGGTGGCTCAGTCGTTAAGCGTCTGCCTTCGGCTCAGGTCGTGATCCCAGGGTCCTGGGATCGTGTCCCGCATCGGGCTCCCTGCTCAGTGGGGAGCCTGCTTCTCTCTCTGTCTGCACCTCCCTCCTCCTGCTTGTGCTCTCTCTCTGATAAATATATAAAATCTTGAAAAAATGTATAATTAATGCAAAAAGTTCTTTTTAATGAATAAAGTAGTAACAATTATCCTTAGTATCAAATTTCCATTAAAGATTAATGAAAAGAAGAGACAGCAAAGTAATGGGATGGCAGTATTCGAAAACGTGTGTGTTGTCGCTGCTGCTGCTGCTGGACTAATTCCACAAAGAGAGAGTGGAAAAACTGAAAACCACCTCTTTCCTTTTGGGAAAAAGGAAGATTCTGATGGGTAAGCCTATAGCAATATTTAAATAGTAGGTAATTATTATTTTCCTATAAAACAAATTCTAGTTAACAAATTTTATATTTTTAGTAGGGCTATTCCGTCCTGGGTGCTAATCAGAAAAATGCAAATAACGAGATATCATTTTTTGCGGTCATTGTGATAAATATTTTATTAAAAAAATAATACCCAAAGTTAGCAAATGTGAGGAAAAAGGCATTCCTATACACTGTTGTTAGATGAAATTGGTAAATCCTTTCTGAAGGGTGATTTTAGCAGTGTGTTTCAAAAATTTTAAATATGGTGTCCTTTTTTTAAATTTATTTTTTTTTAAGATTTTATTTCTTTATTTGACAGACAGAGAGAGACACAGCGAGAGAGGGAACACAAGCAGGGGGAGTGGGAGAGGGAGAAGCAGGCTTCCCGCGGAGCAGGGAGCCCGATGTGGGGCTCGATCCCAGCACCCTGGGATCATGACCTGAGCTGAAGGGAGACGCTTAACAACTGAGCCACCCAGGCGCCCCTCTTATAGAATTTTAATATGACTAATTATTTTGGGTATATCCTAGAGTTAGATGATTTTTATCAAGCATGAAATATTGCTCTTCAAACTTAATAGTGTTTCTGTGGTCTTTCTAAGCATGAGAAAAAATGATTATCAGGTTATATAGTGTTATATATATATATATATATACACTACATCTAGAAAATTTTTAAGGAGTCTTTTGGTTGTATAATTTTGTGAATTATTTAATGCCTTGGTCTGCCTTTTTTTTTTAAAGATTTTATTTATATTAGAGAGAGAGAGTGCGTGGTGAGGGAGAGGGACAAGCGGACTTGGCACTGAGAGCAGAGCCCCAGGCGGGGCTCGATCGCACAACCGAGAGATCATGACCTGAGCCAAAATCAAGAGGTTTAACCGACTGAGCCACCCAGGTTCCCCCTTGGTCTGGCATTGTTTTCAAAAACATTTAATGCTACATGTATGTAATTTAAAAAACTATATTACAAAATATATTACAAAAATACTACGTCATCATTGTGTAAGGATTGAACCAAACAAGAAAATTAAATCATCTATGATCTTTCCTCTTAGCTATGAAATCCTTAAAAGAACCATGTACACTCACTGATCCGGATTTACCTCCCATTCACTCTTGAATTCTGTCTAGTAATTTTCACTCCCACTACTCCAGAATTGATTTTACAAAGGTTTCCACTGATTTTCATTTTAATAAATCTAGACATAATTTCTTAGATCTCATTTTATTTAACCTATCAACAATATTTGACCCAACGGAGAACTCTCTCCTCCAAAATTCTGTCTTCACTGAGCTTCCAGGATCTCACTCACTCCCCTGGTTTTCCCCCTGCCTTCCTAGTCTGTACATCTCAGCCTGATTTGCTGCTTTCTCCTCATCCCCCACCTCTTACTTACACATTGACATCTTCCAGGAATCAGTCCTTGATTTTCCTTCTCTTGACTTTTACTCTCTTGTGTATTCTAATGATCTTCAAGTTTCTATCTCCAGCCCAAATCTCTCTGTGTAATTCCGGACCTACATATTAAACTGCCTATTTGATGTCTCTTTGGGATAGCTCTTGGGTCTTACGAACTTAACATGTCCAAAATCGAACTACTGATATTCTTTCTTATACCGGCCCTTCTTGTCTTTCCTAATTGAGTTAATGACAATTCTTCCAGTTGCTCTGCCAGAAAACTTGGTATCATCTTTGACTCATGTCTTTTTCTTTTTCATACATGTCACATCTAATCTGTCAGCAGATCTTGTCAGGTCTTCCTTCAACATATATCCAGAAGCCAAACACATCTTCCATGACCAAGCCACTATCATCTGTTGTGTGTATAAGTGTAATAATTAACTAATTGGTCTTCTTGTTTGTTCTTTTGTCTTTTCTCTGTTTCCATTAATTCTGAACACAGTGGATCTATTAAAATGTAAGTCAGATTATGTCTTCCTCTGCTCAAAACCCAGTTGCCTCCTATTTCACTCAGAGTACATGCCAGAGTTCTTTGTAACACCTACAAGGCCTTGTATGATCTGTTCATCTTGGTCTCTCCCTATCCCTTACTGCCTCACTCCTATTTTCTGTCCCTTTCACGCTGTCCAGCCACACTGAATTTCTCACTTTTTCCCCCTCACTACAAACACTTCGAGCATCCCTCTGTCCTTGCTGTTGACTCTGGAGTGCTTTTCCCTCCAATACCCTCATGGCTTCCTTGCTCCTTGCTCCTTCCTTTCCCCCCTCCCCTTCAATTTTGTGCTTAAAAGTTACTTTCTTAGCAAGGCCTTTCTTGGTTATCCTGATTACCTCTTTCCCTATGGCACATCAAAATTTGATTTCTCTGCTTTAGTTTTCCTCCTCTAGTACTATCTTGCCTGTGTAGTTTATTGTTATTGTGTTTACTTCTCTCATGAGTAGGATTTTTATCTGTTCATCGCCACGTCCTCAGGGCCTAGAAAACGTCCTAGCGTATACAGTTCTGTTCAGCAAATGTTTATTGAGTGCATGGAGTTTCACCTGCATGTATTGTTTTTTAACATAATACTCTCACTTAAACAAAAAGAAAGTTTGATATGGGTCCATTCTGACAATTTAATCTGTCAGTTGTATGCATTTTTTTTTATTTTTGGGGGGCCCAATGTTGTGGTTACTTGCTATTTATTCTTTTACTGGTATTTATGCTAGTTTTAATTATGGTAAAGTGGATCAGAGGAATAGCAAACTTCATTTATATTTTATTAAGGAAAACGAAATATGGTGGCAAATTATAGGACTTTAAAAATTCTTGCCAAAAGATTATGAGCCCTCAATATCTGAAATAAAAAGATGAAGTTGGAATTTATTGGCTACTAGTAAGATAGACCTATGCTGGTCACTTAGAGTCTTTTCTGACAGAGCAGTCTGCTATTCTTATATAGGGTTTTGGGAAGAGTAGAGTTTAAGGTTTGGGGGACTTTCAGAGAATTAAGTGGTTTGTCATCATGTGAAACACCATGGTAATTTGGATGAGACTGTTGTTGATTGGTTGGCACGTGAGGCATGTGTATGGAATGGTTTTGTCTCCTACTGGCTTTCTTTGAGAAGGGAGGAGCTGACACTGGTTGGTTGGTGAGTGAGGCCAGTGGGCGTTGATCAGTCACACACATTTAAAACTGGTTGTGCTGGCTTCTTTTCCCGTGGCTTCATATTTGGGTCCCCCTCCCCCCAGGTTTGAGGTGACTTTAACTAGATGTTTTCTATTTAAAAGTTGCTTCGATCAACTGTGTTCAAAATGAAAGCTATTTCATATTCTGTAATTATAGGTTTATTTTTGAGATTTGGGTTAAAAAGAATTGTTTAATAATTGCCTTCAGGAAGATCCTTCTTTTTTGGATGTTAAATTTTAACTAGAAGAGTTATCTGTGTAACAGTTTTAAAACAATAATTGCTAGCTCTGTTTTTGTTTCCAGTGCTCTTAGGGGCTCATGTTCAATTCCTAAATTAATAATCTCCTGTGGGAACTTTCATTCTTTTTGTAAATTTAGGTAGCTATATGCTGCTAATATTCTCTTGCATACATTTAGTCCATGAAAAAGTAATTATAATTTTCTGTTGGTAAATCTAGCTTTTTATATTAGGATTAAATACTTGGCTAAAAGTATACAAAAGTCACCAAATCATTTTCTTTAAAAAAATTAAAATTTTTTTAATGTATTTGTAAGAGAGAGAGAAAGAGAGCGAGAGTGAGCACACAAGCAGGAGGGAGGGGCAGAGGGAGAGGTAGAAGCTCAGTGGGGAGCCTCATGCAGGGCTAGATCCCAGGACCTGGAGATTATGACCTGAGCCAAGGCAGACACTTAACCGACTGAGCCACCCAGGCACCCCCAAATCCTTTTATTTTCAAACAAAATTAACCAGGTTATTGCTATTTTTGCGTGATATATATAATGACAGATGAGTATTTTTGAATTTTCTCCAGATTTATTGAGGTATAATTGACAGATAACTGTGTAAGTCTAAGGTATACGTATATTAATTTAATACACTTTTATATTGTAAAATGGTAAGAGTGTTAATAACTCCATCATCTCACATAATTATCATTTCTCTTTTAGCAACTCTCTTAGCAACTTTCAAATATATAATACAGTATTGTTAACTGCAATCACCATTCCGTACATTAGACCCTCAGAACTTACTAATCTTGTAACAGGAAGTTTGTATCCTTTGGCCAGTATCTACGCATTTCCCACAGCCTCCTACCCCTGGCAAGCAGCAGGGTGTAAATTTGTTGTTGTTTTTTTAAGATTCTACATGTAAGTCAGATCATACAGTATTTGTCTTTTTGTGTGACTTATTTCATTTAGCATAATTCCCTCAAGGTTCATTTCTGTTGTCGCAAATGGCAGGTTTCCCTCTTTTTTGTGGCTAAAATATTCCATTGTAAATATATACCACATTTTTTAAACCCATGGATCCACTGATGGACACTTAGGTTGCTTCCCTGTCTTGGCTATTGTAAATAATGCTGCAGCAAACAGGGGTGCAGATACCACTTCGAGATGATGATTTCGTTTCCATCAGATATGTTCCCAGAAATGGGATTACTGCAGCATATGATAGTTCTATTTTTAGTTTTTTGAGGAACCTCCGCAGTGTTTTGTATAGCGGCTGTACCAATTTACAGTCCCGTAATGGTGTACAAGGATTCCCTTTTCTGTACATCTTTGCCAGTGGTATCTCTTGTCTTTTTGATGAAAGCCCTTTAACAGGTGTGAGGTGATAGATATATGATTGTGGTTTTGATTTGCGTTTCCCTGATGAATAGTGATGTTGAGCCCCTTTTTCGGTACCGTTGGCCATTTGCATATCTTCTGAGGAAAGTTGTCTGTAAAGGTGCTTTGCTGAGTTTTTATTTGAAGGATTTGTTTTTTGCTGTTGAATTGTATGAATTCCTCATATATTTTAGATATTAGCCTTTTTTCAGATATGTGGTTTGCAGATATTTTCTTCCATTCTGTAGGTTGCCTTTTCATTATGTTACTTGTTTCTTTAGATTTTACTTAAGTTCAAGTTAGTTAACATATATTGTATTATTAGTTTCAGGGCTGGACTTTAGTGACTCATCCCTCGCATGTAATACCCAATGCTCATCACAAGTGCCCTCCCTAATGCCCATCACCCAGTTACACCGTCTTCCCACGCACCTCCCCTCCAGCAGCCCTCAGTTTGTTTCCTATAGTTAAGAGTCTCTTATGGTTTGCCACCCTCTCTGTTTTTATCTTATTTTTCCCTTCCTTCCCCTATACTTGACGTAAATGGAACTAGAGTGTTGCTTGTTTCTTTTGCTGTGGAGAAACATTGTTCCATTGTTTTTGCTTTGGTTGCTTGTACTTTGGATGTCATATCCAAAATCATTGCCAAGATCAATGTCAGGGAGTGTTTTCCCTGTTTTCTTGTAGGAGTTTTATGGCTCAAGGTTGTACATTTGAGTCTTTGATCCAGTTTGGGTTAATTTTTGTGAGTGATGTAAGTTAGGGGTCCAGTTTCATTCTTTTGTATGTGAATATGCAGTTTTCTCAGCATCATTTATTGAAGAGATTATCTTTTCTTCTCTTCACTATATGCATGGGTTTATTTTTGGGTTCTTGATTCTGTTTCATTGGTCTTTGTGTTTGTTTTTATGCAGGTTCCATATACTGTTTTGGTGACTACAGCTTTGTAACAGTTTGAAAACAGGAAGTGTGATGCTTCCACCTTTGTTGTTCTCTCTCAGGGCTGCTTTGGCTGTTTGGGGTCCTTTTTGTTCCATACAAATTTAAGGATTGTTTTTCCTATTTCTGTGCAAAATGTCACTGGAATTTTGACAGAGATTGCATTGAATCTGTAGATGGCTTTGAATAATGTGGATGTTCAATATTAATTTTTCCAAACCATAAACAACGAGGTATCTTCCTATTTGTGTCTCTGCTCTCTCTTTTATCAAAGTCTTGTAGTTTTTAGTGTACATATCTTTCACCTCCTTGATTGGATAATTTGAAAGTTTTAAAATTTGAAAATTTTAAATTCACAGATTTTTTTGATCCATTTTCCTGTCAGTGATTTCTATTGCTTTTTTGCATTTCATTCACTATATTATTCAGCTCCAGAATTTTTGTTTAATTCTTTTTTACTATTTCCAGCTCTTTTCTAAAGAAAAGATTTTACATATTTATTTGAGGGAGAGAGAGAAAAGAGCAGGTCGGGGGAGGGACAGAGAGAGGGTGAGAGATTCTCAAGCCGACCCGGGGCTCGATCCCACGACCCTGAGATCATGACCTGAGCTGAAATCAAGAGTCAGACACTTAACTGACTGAGCCACCCAGGTTCCCTTCCAACGCTTCATTAAACTTCTCATTTTATTCATACAGTGTTTTTCTCATTTTATTGAATTGGCTTTTTTTTTTTTTGGTAAAGATTTTATTTATTTATTTTAGAGAGAGCGTGTGTGTGAGTGGGGGGAATAGCAGAGGGAGAGGGACAAGAAGACTCTGCACTGAGTGCAAGCAGGATGCACAGCTGGATCTCATGACCCTGAGATCATGACCTGAGACAAAACCAAGAGTCAGACGCTCACCTGACTGAGCCACCCAGGCAGCCCTGAATTGGCTTTTTGTGTTTTCTTGTAGGTCATTAAGTTTCCTTAAAACTGCTATTTTGAATTCTTTTTTGGATAAATTACAGATCTCCATGTGTTTGAGATCAATTACTGGAAGATTTGGTGTCCTATATCCTTGACTTTTTATATTCTTTGAAGTTTTGCATTGCTGTCTTTGCATTTGAAGTAGCCTTTGATGACTAGCTTTCCAGTGTGTCCAAACCTGATATTTTTTTTGCTCTGGTGGTGTGCTGGAACTTTTCTGCAGGAAATCTGGTGTTCCAAAAAGTCTCTCTCATCCATGGGTGATTATCTAAGACCGTGTTTTCCAGGGGCTCCCAGATGTGGCTGAGAGGAAGGGGCTGGAACCGGTTTATGGGCTGTTGCTGGGTCCACAGCTGGGAATGTAGTGAGTGTGCCCGTCACCTGATGCATGGGTAGGCACGACTTTTCCGAGGTCCCTTGCTGTATGGTCCTTGATTCCACAGCTCCTACAAAGAGATCCATAGCAGTTTTGTCCCCACAAATGACACTGTATTGTAGTTGTATATGTATCTGTCTTTGAAGCAAGGGATGTGTATTTCCTTGTATATGGTTGGATTTCATAACTGTTCTGTGAATTAATAAATGCCAATTGAGCTGGCTAACAGAATTTTACAAAAAAATTGTTTTTATTCTTTACCCGTAAAATTATTAGAAAACATTGGTTTTTTAATGGATATTTTAACTGGATTTTTAAAAGTAGTGATCCTGGTTTGCATATGAAGGAAGTAAGGAAAGATGAAAATGAAAAATGGACATCAAAAGTATCTGTGATTACGCCAGGGCTTGAGAAGGCCGATTCCCTAACTTCGTGTCCACTACAAGTGAATGATGAGAGCACTTCAGGTGAAATGGATCAGGATGAAGGAAGGTAAAAGCTATAAATTCTTCATTTCCCTCTGAAGGAAGTTTAGCAGTGATTACTTTTTCTGGAAATAAAACGCTGTAGTGTAGGTACAGGCTCGGGCAGGAAATAGTCAAGTATATCAGACACACGGCTTGAAAGGTTAAGATGAGGACAAGGGACTCTGACAAGGAGCAGTTTCAGTAGTCACCATGGAAGCTGGACTGTGATGGATAAGTCGAAACAACTCCTTAGAGAATTTTTATGGGGAAAGGTAATAGAGAAATGGATGATAACTGAAAAAGAATGTGGAATTCAAGGGAATTGTCTTTCTTTTTTTAAGATGGGAGCTTTTAGAGTACATTTGTATGCTGCTGGAGATGATCCAATAGAGATAGACATGGTTATTTAATTTTGTTTGCATTTCCAAATATTAGAAAGCTTATTGATTGTATTACATTATCTTTTTTTTTTTTTTAAGAGTTTTTATTTTTTATTTGACAGAGAGAGAGAGTACAAGCCGGGGGAGCGGCAGGCAGAGGCAGAGGGAGAAGCAGGCTCCCTGCCCAGCAGGGAGCCCGTTGTGGGACTGGATCCCAGGATCCCGGGATCATGACCTGAGCCGAAGGCAGACGCCTAACGACTGAGCCACCCAGGCGCCCCTATTTTAAGATTTTTGTATTTGCTTGACAGAGAGAGAGAGAATGCACAAGCAGGGGGAGCGGCAGGCAGAGGGAGAGGGAGAAGCAGGCTCCCCGTCAAGCAGGGAGCCTGATGTGGGACTCGATCCCAGGACCCCGGGACCATGACCTGAGCCGAAGGCAGACACTTAATGACTGAGCCACCCAGGCGCCCCTGTATTACATTATCTTTTAAAGATTACAGTAATTGTCCTTAGTACTCCTATTCATGTAGTTTTGTGGCAAGAGGTGTTTTTTTTTGTTTGTTTGTTTGTTTTAAGATTTTATTTTTTGGACAGAGACATAGCGAGAGAGGAAACACAAGCAGGGAGAGTGGGAGAGGGAAAAGCACACTCCCGCTGAACAGGGAGCCCGATGTGGGGCTTGGTCCCAGGACCCTGGGACCATGACCTGAGCCGAAGGCAGATGCTTAACGACTGAGCCACCCAGGTGCCCGTGGCAAGAAGTTGTTTATTCAGAATGGGTTCCACAGTGGAGTATTCTCATATAATTGAATGTGCAGATACTATCATTCATAGACTTAAAAATATATAGATAATAGTAAATATACAAACTCTTGGGCCATTCTGAGTGGTACTGATCATTCCTTGATGATTTTAGATATTCAGTGCCTTTGACAGTATCGTGAATAGCTATGGTTTTGTTAGGGACTTTGAAGTATCTGGTTGCATTAAGTTAATATTTGTTTAGATTCTGGGGAAGGGGGAAAGACTTTATTTATAGTTGAAAAATAAACTATTAATCTATCATAGATTATTACTTTTAGAGTATAAAAGTTCTAAATTATAAAAGCCATGGTTCCTGTACCAACAGTGTCATTGACACATACTGTGTGCTCCATAAGTATGTAGTTGTGAATAAACAGTTGAATGAATAAATGAATGCCATTGATGAACTTCTTTAGAAGAAGCAGATCTTTAGTTTATTGAGAGTGGATTTTCAATATTGCCTAGGTATGAAGTCTTTTTATTTTAAAAAATATGTGTAAGATTCATAGAGTATAATTATAGCTAGAAATGGAATAATAGTAGATTCATTTCCTATCATATTAGTTAGAAAGACTTAAATATTACTTTCACCACATATTGTAAAACACATGTTTTTGAAGGCACATATCCTGGATTTGAATTCTGGGTCTACTCCTGACCAGCTGTATGGGCTTGGGGAAGTTACTTATTTCTGTGCCTCATTTTCTTCCTGTGTAAAATACCTAATATGAGTACCTATGTTTATAAGATTGTTGTGAGGCTTAAAATACTTTTAAGATGTGTACAGCGTTCATAATGAGGCATAGTAGTTGCACAGTAAATCCTCAAAACACTAGTATCATGATTATTAAAAAAGGGTTTCTTTCATATAAGAACTCAACTTGCACTTTCCAAATAGTTTTTAGAGCCAATAAAAGCTTGTTTTTATTGAAAATGACAACAAAAAATGTGGTGTATTTCTTCGTATCAAATAATGCAAGTAACATTATGATTTTCCTTTGCTTTTTGTCCATTTTATCTAAATTTAATGCTTTGTTAATATTATTAATAATATTGTTTAGCTATGATTTAGATATTCTTTGTATTTTAAGTATTTAATACTTGCCTGATATGAATTGTTTTTTTTTTTCTTAGACCTGCAAAGAAAACATCTCATGAAAAGAAAGAGGTAAAAAATATATATATAATTTTATTTCATTTATGAATTTTTTAATTTTCACTTTCTTATATTACTTTGATAAATAATACTTATTAGAAATGTTATTCCATGGTAAGAAATTACTTTAGGAAAGGTATAGTGAAAAAATAGAAAATCTTCCTTTGTTGTATAGACATTTATTGTGAAAAAGTTATTCAGAAGTACTAATTATTGATAAAGGTCGTTTTGATAAAAATCAGTTCTTTTAAAAAGTACCTGTGTTTTTGCTCTTATAAAAAGATGGGTATTGATCATCTCTCTACACTTGGTATATTTTATGAATATTTGGGGGACATTTTGAAATAGTATTTTTTATTTGTAGGTCAAAAAGCAAATGAATTTTATGGATGACCTTGACTTAACTGAGTCATCTGGAACAGCTTCAGAGGGTTCCAAGTTGCCTTGCTCTAATTATATGAGTTGCGTGTCGCTACCTGCACAAGTTGGCAAGGATTGTAAAGGTAGGACCATTGTATCAATATAAAGCCTTTGTACGTATATCACCGTAGTAATACGTGCACATCTTGTATAGTGCTGTACCACACAACACTCATGCGGTACTCATCTCAGAAATACGTTTTATATGAAAACAGAGAATTGTTGAATACTCTCAGCCAAAGGGCTATAATTTCCACTCTATGTTTTGTCATGGGAATGGCACACCTGATGTGTTGTTAACTCCGCTTCTCGTCTGTGCCTTCACCCAAGGTCGGGTTACCATTATTTTTCTCCTAGAATACTGAAATAACCTCAGGACTGTTTTCCCTGTCATTCCACCTCCCAGAATCTTGGTCTCCACTGCAACCGTAGTTATCATAATTTTTAAAAATTCATGTTTCATCACATTACCCCCTTGCTTAAAGCTTAGCTATTACTTCTCATTGCTCTAAGGTGAAAGACCGCAGTACTCTAGCTTCATCTTGTATTGTTTCATATCCTTCTTTTTTTTTTAAATTTTTTTTTAAAGATTTTATTTATTTGACAGAGAGAGACACAGCGAGAGAGGAAACACAAGCAGAGGGAGTGGGAGAGGGAGAAGCAGGCTCCCCGCGGAGCAGGGAGCCGGATGCGGGCCTCGATCCCAGGACTCTGGGATCATGACCTGAGCCGAAGGCAGACGCTTAACAACTGAGCCACCCAGGCACCCCTGTTTCAGATCCTTCTTTCCATCTGTGTCTCAGCCACTGTTTTCGATGTTTTTTCCTATAATAGAGCTTTTTTTTCCCCCAACAGCTTTAGTTAGGTAAACTGCACATATAGGAAGTGTATACTTTGATAGCTTTGACATATGTATATGCCTATGAAAACATAACCGTAATTCAGGCAGTTGACATATCTATCACCCGTAAGTCTCATGTCTCTTTATATTCCCTTATCATGAAACTGCCAAATTGTTTTCTAAAGTAGTTGTACCATTTTCCATTCCCACCAGCAGTGTATGAGAGTTCTAATTTCTCCCTGTATATTCATGAACACTTAGTATTGTCAGTTTTTTAAATCTCAGCCATTCTGATGGGTATGTAATATATATATCATTATGGTTTTAATATACATTTCCCTAATAACTGGTAATGTTGAGCATATTTTCATGTGCTTATTTGCCATCTGTATATCTGCTTTGAACTATCCAAATCCTTTGTCATTTTAAAAATTAGGTTGTTTTCTTATTTGTTGAGTTTTGAGAATTCTTTGTATATTCTAGATATAGTTCCTTTATCACCTATATATTTTTTAAAGATTTTATTTATTAATTTGACAGAGAGACAGCTAGAGAGGGAACACAAGCAGGGGGAGTGGGAGAGGGAGAAGCAGACTCTCCACTGAGCAGGAAGCCCGATGCGGGGCTCGATCCCAGGACCCCGGGATAATGACCTGAGCCGAAGGCAGATGCTTAATGACTGAGCCACCCAGGTGCCCCTCACCTCTATTTTCTCCCAATCTGTGACTTTTCATTCTTTCCACAGTGTCTTTTGAAGAGCAGTTTTTCTTTTTGATGAAATCCGGTTTATCCATTTGTTCTATGGATTTTTGCTTTCGGTGTTCCTATCTAAGAAATCTTTGCCTAGCACAAAGTCAGAGGTTTTCTCTCATGCTTTCTTTTAGAAGTTTCGTAGTTTAAAAACAAAGTTTTATAGTTTTAGGTCTTACATGTAGATCTGTGATCCATGTGATCCGTGTCATCATTTTGTATTCTTTTTTAATATTTTATTTATTTATTTGACAGAGAACATGAGCAGGGGGAATGGCAGCCTGAGGGAGAAAGAAAAGCAGGGTCCCCGCTGAGCAGAGAGCTGGACATGGGGCTCGATCCCAGGACCCTGGGAGCATGACCTGAGCCAAGGCAGACACTCAGCCAACTGAGACACCCAGGCGCCCCCATTCTCTATTCTTTTTTTTATTTATGATGCATAGTATGGATCCAGGTTCATTCTTTTTGCATATGAATATCCAGTTTTTCCAGCACCATTTGTTGAAAAGGCTATGTTTTCTCCACTTCCTGCCATTGTGTCTTTGTCAGGACCACTTGACCATATGTGTGTGGGCTTATTTATGGACTGTCCCATTGATCTCTTGGGCCTTCTTTATGTCAATATCATGCTGTTTTAATTACTACCAGTGTATGATGATTTTTGAATTCAGGTGGTTAGTGTTAGTCCTCCAGTTTTGTTCTTTTTCAGGGTTCTTTGGTATTCTATTCTAGATCCTTTGTGTTTCCAGAACATGAATTGTATTTATTTATTTATTTTTTCCACATGAATTTTAGAATCAGTTTGTCATTTTCTCAAAAAAAAAAACGACTCGTAATCTTTTGTAGTTTTTAGTGTATAAGTCTTTCTATCTTTTATGTTATTACCTGTGGTTATTTTTTATTTTTCAATACAGTTTCAATTTTTTAATTAATAATTAAAATTAATTTTTAATTCTTAAATTTTAATTTTTGTCTATTGCTAATATGTAGAAATACAGTTGATTTTTGTATAATGATTCTGTATCCTCCAAACTTGATGAGTTCATTTATTAGTTCTAGTAGCTTTTTAAAAAATTCTGTCAGATTTTCTACATAACCAAAGGTTATCAAACTTTAACTACTAATTTACTGATTTCTTAAGGTGGAGGCAAAGGTCATCAATTTGAGACTTTTCTTCTTTTTTAATATATACATTCAGTGCTGTAAATGTTCATATGAGTGCTACTATAGCAGGATTTCAGAAATTCTAATATGTGTATTCAATTCAGAATACTTTCTAATTTCTTTTGTCATTACTTCTTTGACCCGGGGTTATTTAAAGATTTTATTTATGTGTGTGTGTGAGAGAGAGAGAGAAAGAGAGAGAGAGAGCATGAGCTGGAGGGGAAGCAGCCTCCCCTCTGAGCAGGGAGCCAAATGTAGGGCTTGATCCCAGGACCCTGAGATCATGACCTGAGCTGAAGGCAGATGCTTAATCAATTGAGCCACCCAGGTGCCCTGACCTAGGGGTTATTTAGATGTGTGTTAATTAGTTTGTGGTCACAGAGCACACTTTCATGACTTCAGTCCTTTTGACTTGCTCCTTTTATTACAATTTATTTTATGACCCAAAATATAGTCTCCTTTGGTAAGTGTTCCATGGATAGCTGAGAAGCATGGTGGTGTTCCAGTCTACTATATCCTTGCTGATTTTCTGCCTATTGAAATCTCAGACTATAATTGTGAATTTGCCTGTTTCTCTGTAATGCTATCGATTTTTGCTTTATGTATTTTGAACCTATTAATAGATGCATAAACATTTAGGTTTGTTATGCTTCTTTTAATTGACCCTTCTATCATTATAAAATGACCTTATTTATTGCTGCTAATGTGTTTTGCCATGAAATCTATTTTGTCTGGTATTAGTATAGCCACTCAGGCTCAGCCTTCTTTTGTCAAGTTGTTAGTGTGGTCTGTCATATTTCTGGCCTTTTAAAAAATTTGTGTCTTTACACTTAAGGTGTATTTTTTTAATGGGTGGCATATAGTTGGGTCTTCCTTTTTCATCCATTTTGACAGTCTGCCTTTTCCTTGAGGCTTTTGGACCATTTTCATTTAATGTGATTATTGATGTGGTGGATTTGAATCTGTCATCATATCGTTTGACTTCCATCTGTCCTTTCTGCTTTTTGCTCCTATTCTCTCCTTTTTCTGCTTTCTTTTAGATTAATCAAGTAATTTTTATGATTTAGTTTTATTTATGTGAGTATGCGTATGTGTGTATTTTGCTTACTCTAGCTATAACTCTTTAGTTGTGCTATTTTAGTGATTAGGGTTTAAAGTATATGACTTAAGCATCACAGTCCACCTTTGAGTAATGTTATACCACATCGTAGTAGTTTAAGAAAAGTATGATAGCTTACTTCCATTTCTTCTCTCCTAGCCAGATCGTTCTGGATCTGTGGGATGATAGTTTTCATTATTTAGAAAGGTTTTGGTCATTTTTTCTTTCCTTTTTTAAAGATTGTATTCATTTATTTGAGAGAAGGAGAGTGAGAGGGCACGAGCGGGGGAAGGGGCAGGGCAGAGGGAGAAGCCGACTCCCCAGTAAGCAGGGAGTCTGACACGGGGCTTGATCCCAGGACCCTGAGATCATGACTTGAGCTGAAGGCAGACACTTAACTGACTGAGCCACCCAGGCACCTCTAAAATATCTTTTATATTGAAGTCATTCAATATATATTTGTTTAATGCGTGAGTGAGTGAATGGGAAAACACATAGTCCTTCATATGCAAAAAATACTCATATATTTTATTTCTTTTTTTTTAAAGATTTAATTTATTTGAGAGAGAGAGAGAGAGAGAGTATGAGCGGGGGGGTGGGAGAGAAGAACAGAGGGGAAGGGGGGAAAGAATCTCAAGCAGACCCCATGCTGAGTGTGGAGCCCGATGCGGGGCTCGATCCCAGGACTCTGAGATTACGACCGGTGCCGAAACCAAGAGTTGGATGCTTAACCAACTGAGCCACCTAGGCGCCCTATATGTTTTATTTGTTCTTGTTTTTTTCTCTGATGTAGATTCTGCTACTTTACTAAAAATCCAGGATGTGATTCTTTCGTATAAAAGATTAGTAGAACAACTTAAAAGAAAAAATAAAAAAATGGAAAATAAGGTTAATGGACTACAAAAGGAGCTATCAGAAACAAAAGAATTGAAATCGCAGTTGGAGCATCAAAAAGTGAAGTGGGAACAAGAACTTGGCCGTTTGAGGTATGACATCTTGGTTTTAAGGAAATATTTGAACTATTTACCTTTTTTTTTTTTTTAATAGGCTCCACACCCAGTGTGGGGCTTGAACTCACAGCTACGAGGTCAAGAGTTGCATGCTCTACCAAGTGAGCCAGCCAGGTGCCCCTTGAACTACTTACTTTTGTAATACAGATGTGTAGGAGAAGTGTTATAATTGCTACCTTACCCTATGGAATTTTTCTAGGGAAGACAACTTCTTTAGTAGTGTGAAGTATGAGATTCTTCAAAATAATTCAGCAAGTTCTTGACAGTGAATACTTCTACTGATAATTTAATGTATATTCCATATCATAATTTTAATGACCATATAGAAGTCCACCATATGGAATCCTCCTTGTTTAACAAATTGAATTTTGGTTATTTTCCATTTTTCTATACTTTAATTAATGCTGTAAGGAATATCCTTTATATAAATCTGTTTCTACAATTCTGGTTACTTGGAATAAATTCTTCAATATAGTATTGTTTGCTTAAAGTATAAAAATTTTTAAAGAAGGTCTTTGATCCTATTTTTAAACTGTTCTCAGGGAAGTTTATATTAATTTCTATGCCCATCAACAGAGTATGAAATGGCCATTTTTCTCAAGACAGGAAAACTTTTTAAAATTTATTCAGTTTTAAACATACGCAGCGATTAAAAAGTAAGATGGAAAATGATTACTGCTCAGTTTTTTCAATCTCTCTCTTATAAAATTAATCCAAAAGTCTATGCTGTAAGCACGTACGACTCTTTATTGTTTACTTAATGTGGATCCTGTGTTGTTCTAAAAGGGGTTTTCAAATGATTTATAAAATGGATAATAGGGGCGCCTGGGTGGCTCTGTTGGTTAAGGGTCTGCCTTTGGCTCAGGTCATGATCCCAGGGTCCTGGGATCGAGCCCCATCTCCAGATCTCTGCTCGGCAGGGAGCCTACTTCTCCCTCTGCCTGCTGCTCCCTCTGCTTGTGCTCTCTCTCTCTGTCAAATAAATAAATAAAATCTTAAAAAAAATGAATAATAATCAACAAGGTAAATTGAGAGTATTGCAGAAGAAACATAAAATGTATAGGGCAACAGATATTCGACTCCCCAGCCTAGTCCTGGATCACAGTAATCTGCAGGTGTATGTTGTGTAAATGACATCTGCAGATGCTGTCTTATACTGCAAATTATTTTTGGAGGTACCTGTGATGTTTTGGGAAATAGAAATGTACTTCTAGTGAATTTATAAACTTTTTTATAAAGAGCAACTTCTCTTTTTAATTAGTAACTCAATTATCTGTTCTAATGGAGGAGGAGTGATTATGACTATATGGGAAAAATGATAATTTTTAATTCTCACTTTCTTGAATAATTTCAAAATTCCTTTCTCTACAATATCTACCAGAGTTAGTACTAAAACTTATTACTAAGCTGCGTAATGCTTTCTCATTGCTTCTTTTCAACTGTATATATCTTTTGGAAGAGATTGAAGTGAGAAATTAAACATGAGCCCGAGAAAGGAAAAAAATTGAGAACATAGAAATTTCATTTGGCTAATAAACCAAGGTATGTGGAACCAGATCATAAAATGAACTTTTTATCGCTTACAAAACATTTTAAAATAAGCACATTTATTTGCAGATTTACCTTAAAACGTGAAAAAGAAAAAAGAAGAAATGCTGATATATTATATGAAAAAATGAGGGAGCAATTCAGAGAAAAAGAAGAGCAGTATAATAAAGAAATCGAAATGAAACAACAACTTGAACTTTCTCTTGGAACACTAGATGTGGAATTGAGGACTGTAAGAAATAATTTGGATCAGGTAAATCTTTGATAAAAATTGCCTATTTCGATCAATATTATTTATAATATCCCCTTGATTTAATGTATATTATTTAGGTATAAAATAGATAAAAACTTTAATTTTATCCTAATAGGAACTATAATATTTTTAGCTAAAATTATTAACTTATTGGGATTCTTGGCTTCTCCTATATGCTCTCTATATATTTCCTGAATGAAGGGATAGAAGGTAAATTGAGATAAATGTGAATGTTGGCTTTTCTTTTTTAAGATTTTATTTATTTTTAGAGAGAGAGCATGAGCAAGGGAAGGAGTAAAGGGGGAGGGAGAGGGAGGGAAAAGAATAAGAAGCTCAAGCAGACTGTGCGCTGAATGAAGAGCCCGACTCGGGGTTGGATCTTACAACCCTGAGACCATGACCTGAGCCAAAAGCAAAGGTAGGACACTTAACCAACTGAGCCACCCAGGCACCCCAGTTTTGGATTTTTAATGTTAAAATACAGGCTAAATCGCCTTGAGACTATGATGGAACTAGTTCAATGTTTTGTAAAGAAATTTTATTTCACATTCTATATCTTCTTGTACTTTTACTTTATGACAAATTTAGCTGTCATTCAAATTAAAATTTGAGTTATTCAGGCAGGATAAAAATCCTTGTATTTAAAAAGGCTACTACTTTTGAACATTTTTTTTAAGTTCTCTTAAGCTTTTGACTTTTTTTTAATGGTGTGATCCAAAATCCTAATGAAAACATGTCTCTAGGTTGTAGAAGAGCGAAATGATGCTAAGTTACAACTTTCTCAAGAACAGAATGCCAGAGTATTACAAGATGGAATCCTAAAGAATCACCTTTGCAAACAAACAGAGATGGAAGTGGCTAATAACAGAATGAATTCTGGGGTATTTTCTTTAGTTATTTTTAAGTACATATGTGTATGTATTTGTATATATATACATTTTATTTTCTAAAATTATTTTTTCTCCATGTATGCATATATATATTTTAAAAACCAACACCGTAGATCATGGAAAGCATAGAGGATTTTTAAAGCATATGTGTGTGTGTGTATGTATTTGGGGGGGCCAAGGGGGTGGTGACATTTTTGGTCCAGTGGATAAAGTAATATCCTTAATTTAAATGCGTTTGTCTGCAAGAGTCAAATAGTGACGTTCATAATGTCCTCATCCAAAGGAGAGGCTTTTATTATTTTCCATAAGAATTGATGAGCTTTCCATATGCTCAAAACTATTGCTACTAACAACATATGTTTCAATTTTTGGCAGTTACTTCATCACCTCTGTATTGAAAGAGAAGTTAGCTTAACACTGCCAGTGATGAACAGGAGGAAGAGTGTAGCCTGTTCAGAGACTTTATTTTGGATTTAGTCTCTACTTTTGAGAAAAGTAGCCATTTGCTCCAAGTAGTATCCAAAGCGCTTTTGAAACAATCCTATGCTAATGATAACGTATTGATGAGGGTTGTATTCCTCCTAAAATAGCTCAGTGTATTTTCCCCTATTTTAAACATTTTAAACATCATGAAGAGGAAATAAAATTTATTGCAGCAGCAAATAATCTCATGATTTTTCTAAGAGCTGTATAAATTTTACCTTATTTACCATCAGTATTTTGAAACATAAGGCTTCTTTTGTATTTATGATTTACACTAGAGAAGAGCTGCGGTTTGGTGTAAGAGCACTAGTAGTGAAGTAAGAAGACCCGGGGAAAGTCCTGCAGCTCACTTAATGTTTTTAAGCTCTCCATTCTAGAATTGTCATCACCAAAAAGTTCACTGATGTATGTAGAAGTGTTTATAGTATAGTGCTTAGATTTGTCAGTTATCAGTAGGTGTAATTCTTATAACTGACTATAGAAACGTTAGAAAAGTAGAATTTCTATGGAATATTGTCAGGAAAAAAGAATTTTAGGAAATTTAATCTGTCAAAATAAATGCAGAGCTAGGGATTTTATTGTGGGGGAGCTGTGTTAGATATCAGACTGTAAATTCAGTTTTTAGTGTAATCAGATTTATTAATCTTTTATTTCAGGCTTTCTGGGTTTGTTGTAAATCAGAGAAAGACCTTTCCAGTTCTGAGATTCTTAAAAATTTTGTCTTGGTTTCTTTTTTCCTTTCATGCATTCACTGTCTTCAATTAAATTTTTGAACCTGTGGGAATTTATGCTGGTCTAAAGTTTGAGGTTTGGACCCAACTTTATTTTTTTCCAGTTGGGATATCCACCAACTGCAACCTATTCATTGTATAAACATAGGTTATTCTTTAATTTCAGAGAAAATCATGATAATGTCATTTTATTGAATTCCAGCTAAAAGTCTCTTTTGTTTTACTTAGATTTCTAATAGTCATGAAAAAGAAGAAGATCTGTTGCCTAAAACCCACATGTGGCAGGATGAAATTGCCATGCTAAGACTGGATCGAGACACAATAAACAATAAGAACCAGGACATGGAAAAGAAATATTGTGAAGGCATTGAAATTATAAAAGAAAAGAATGTCAGTCTTCAAGAGATCATAAAACTGAAGGTGGAAACATTAACAAAAACAATATTAGAATATAGTGGACAGATTAATGCTCTGACCACTGAGAATACAATGCTAAAGTCTAAACTGGAGAATGAAAAGCAAAACAAAGACAGACTGGACAGAAAAGTTG